>NC_141537.1:110914141-111129141 GCF_021556685.1 Rattus norvegicus | reverse complement strand
TGTCTTGCTGAGGTCTTTTAGGGTAGATCTTGTGACCTGTGCTGCTCAGAGCCCCACTGGGCAGTTGAGACTTTCCTAAGTTCTCTGTACTTTTTCGAATCCCTAACATCCCTCACAATCATTATTTTGCAAATGAAGGACTGAGTTTTCACATGAACCTAGGCCCAGATAGTGCCAATTTTCAAATGTGCAGCTTATTCTTAATGCTCAGTGTTCTCACTTGCTGATACCTTGCAGGTGAAGAGATGGTAGGAAGGAAGGAAGGCTTAAATACTGTGTTTGCATAAGTTCACTAGCCTCAATTATAAATTCCCGTCTCAGGAGACCTGGCACTGACTCCGAGCATAGAGGTCTCTAAGCTCCATGACACATGGAGAACCTTAGGTCATTCCCTCCGAGTTCCAAAAAGTTAATTAACATGCAGAACCAAAGGTCTGGTTTAGTGTACATTTCCTGGAGAAGGACTTGCGGGGTTGCTGAAGTTAATGAGAGACAGAAAGTCCAGAAGAAAGAATTTAGCACACAACCTGGCATTGTTTTAGCACTATACACACAAGGTGGCAGGGAGTCTGATGAGTACTTTCCCTTGGTACAGCCACACTGTGTGAAGGAGGTAGACATACCTGCTTCATACATGTCTCGTCATTTCTGCTCCCTTATCAGGTCAGTGTGAGGAGTATAACCTATGAAGGAGCCTCACACCACACTAATGCTCATGGCAAGTGTTAAATACAGAGCACTGTGGACAATCAGAAACTCTGGAGCCATGGGCTCATGGAAATAATTATAAGTAATGCTAAAGGAAAAAGGGCAACAAGACAGATAATGTTATCATGATGTTATAGCCATAATAATGCTTACCCTAATCAAGAGGAAGGTCATAAAGAAGCAAATAATTCAACCACTTCTCCAAGACATGCAGAGTGAAATAGCCAAGGATTTAGGAAATAAGATCAGAAAACAAGAGGGGGCAATCTTGTTTATGAGAAGAAATGTTGTAAATATTATATATTAGAAAGAGAAGAGAATGTCTCACAGGGTCTAGTGCTAGCTATTTTTCCATCCATTAGTTGGAGCCAATGGAAATATCTGCCAAGCAAACCCATTCCACATCCTCTCCATTCAACAAAGGAGGATAAAAGTTCAATGACTATATTGGTGAGAAAAATGCCACGATCACATAAACAACAGTTCACAAGAGCTTTTTGGTAGTTAGTGTTTCATTACCTCAAGAATTCTGGGCATCTTGAATTGTTTAATTGTTCATTCTTGTTGTTAGTTGAAATGGAGGTAGGGCTGCAAGGAAAGACTGAGTTACAAATTATTTATATGTGTACTTATGAGTCTGTATGGTTGTGTGCACAAATAAAAGCAAGGATTCATGGATACCAGATAAAGGAGTCATACCTTCTGGAATTGGTGTAAAAAGTAGTAACCTGGGTACTAGGAACTAACCATGGTCTTTTGGAAGAGAAGTACTCTTAACCACGAAGTCATTTCTCCAACCCCCAAAGGCAAAGATTCTTAAGTGAATCATGTACTAGGTGAAGTTATATTTGAATTTGTAAATTGAACAAATTCATTTTAAAAACAAAGATTTTAAAGGTATTCTTGAATGAAACTATATGAATATATTTTTAATGAAACATTTTGTCACCATGGGTGAAGGTAAAATGTTGACTGGTGAGTGATAGAGAAGTAGATGAGAAGTATTGATGGGATATATGCTCGGTAAACATGGGAAATGTCGGGGCTGGGGATTTAGCTCAGTGGTAGAGCGCTTACCTAGGAAGCACAAGGCCCTGGGTTCGGTCCCCAGCTCCGAAAAAAAAGAACCAAAAAAAAAAAAAAAACATGGGAAATGTCTTACATTTTAATAATAGCTAGGGAAGTAACAGCTGAACTAAAACTAACAAAAGTTAAACTTAGACATAATGTCTAGTGATAGAAATACTAGGTAAAGGTGGCAAAATTCACAATAATCTACCAGAGCTTTGTTTAGAACAGCAACTTCTGACATAATAATACCATTTCTGGACATCAGTTTTATAGATACATGAATTTATAATGAATATGGCATGAGACTATCTATTAGATATGTATGAATGATGCAGGCTGGAGAGATGGTACAGTGCTCCATGTTAAAGAGCACTTATTGCTCTTACCAAGGACTGAGGTTAAATTCCCAGACCCACATGATAGCTCATAACTGTCTATAACACTAGTTTCAGAGAATCCATCACCTCTTCTGGATTCTTTGTATGCTTTGCACTTATATACATGTAGTCAAACACACACATATGTATATAATAAAAATAAATATACTTAAATATAAATATATAAATGTGTATAAATAAATGCAGAAGACAAAAAGAACAAAGATCACATAAGATATTTAACTGGAGAAATGAGAAAAAGCATGACAACTAAAGGAAGAAGGCTAATTTCCACTCATTTCCTAAAGATTAATGTTATATTTATTACTATTACATAAATAAAGATATAGATAGAAAAATAGGTAAACAGATAGATGGATAGATGAATATATATACATATATTTATTTACTACTTTAATGAAACATAAATAACCTTGTATATGGTTTAAAAATGTGTTTAACTAAATCTTTAGAAGGATTCTTAACTAGAGGTGGAAAGAAGAGTATTCTGGAATTTACTGGATTCAACCAGTAAGCCAAATACAGTAATTATTTACTGTAGAATTGTGCTAGTGGTAAAACAAAATAGAACAGTACATTAGTAGACTCACAAAATGGTCCTAGAGACTTTTGTGAATGTAGATGTGTATGAGGGTACTCTTCTCTTGGTAATCCTAATGGATAAAGGAGAGAGGAAGATATTTTGACCCTTGCACTCAGCGCTGTGAGTACCTTAGCTATGTGGGCCCAAAGCTGAGGTGGGGCCAGACTGTATGGAAAATCAGCAGGCTGTGAGCATTGTGAACAAATCAAATTGCAGCACATCTCAGAGAGACCAAAAGGAAAACAGTCATACAAGGAAGACTGTCCCTTATATTTCAACCTACAAACCTGTTTTCTTTAGTCCTATTATGACAACTGTTGCATTGTAGGTCTTACATTTTCTGTAAGGCCATGTGATAGGCTTGGGGCAAGCCTGCAATGATACTGTCATGTGGGTGGTAGTGTCTAATGAAAGGATGTTGGTCTTTAATGGAGGTGTGAACTTGATAGGTTGCTAGGCTGGCCTCTTACTCTCTATCTCTTTTCTTCCTGGACTTCATGAGGTGAGCGTCCCTGGATCACCAAAGGCCCAAGCTGTCCAGTTAAGTGGCTGTGAACTAAAACCCAGAATCTAAGATAGCAATTCCTACTCTGAAGCTGTCTTGGGTATTTCTGTCACAATGACAAAACACCTTGCTACTGAGAATACCATACATAAACTATGACTAAACAGAAAGCAGCCATCCATTGCAAGAGTCATGCTTTTTTGTGAAGAAAGATTTATTGGAACAATGCAAGGGAACATATTGATATAATTCATCACATGAAGGTAAATAATCGTACAATCAATCATCAGCGTGGATCTGGAAATAAACCACAAAATTCCATCATGATTTCTCATCTTAAAGACAATGCTCAAAATAAGACTGCACAGATATTTTCCTAATGTAGTAAACTATTCACCACAATACCTGATATTTGAATAATTTCTATGAAGAATATTTACCAAGGTAGTAATATGTGAATTTGATACTCAAAATTAATAACTACCATGTCTAAAGTTATAAAAGTAGAAAAGTTAGTTAAAGATAACAAGATGATTGTGATGTTTTGTACCTTCAAGCCCAGGCCTCAGAAGACTGAGACAGGAGGATTGAAATGAGTTCAAGACTAGCCTGAAACTACATAGTAAGACTGTATTAAAAAATATAATAGCAATAAGGTCTTGGGAAATGGTTCAGTGGCAAAAGTCCATGCTGTGCAAGCATGAGGATCTAAGTTTCAGTCTGCAGTGCATTTGTAAGTGCTGGTGTAGTGCTGGATGACTCTCTTCTGGAGAAGGTAGAGACTGGCCAAAGCCTGAGACTCACTGGCCAACAAATCAAAACAATAAACTTCAGTGAGAACACTATGTATATCATATATGCATTTACATATATATCATACTCATACATACACACACAACAGTTATTAAAACAATAATACAAACATACACAAGTAACAAAATTATTATGTCTTATATGCTTCTTTATGTTTTGTCAGTGAAGAAACATGCTATTTTTCCTAAGTACCCCAAGAAAAGTCTGTAGATAATGGAAGACTTTGAGCAGAAATATAACACTAAATAAAGATGCCCATTATCACAGGTTAGTCTATGTTTATAACATTTTATCCATAAATATACCACCAAATTTATAAAATTCATGTAAAAGTAATAAAGAAAATGCCAGCCTTGTGTAAAAATATCAGTCAGGATAATTCCTTGATAATTAGAAATATATGTATAAACATATAACAGCTTTCAGGAAATGAAAGAACATTAGATATAGTAGATCCAAATGCATATAGAAATTCAGTGCACTGTCTCACATGATGTGGAAATTGTTAAATAATAAATTATTCAATAATCTAGAGCTCACCTCAAATTAAATTAAAATTAAATTAGTACCTCAAGTCACAGGTCAATATAAGAATACAATACAAAAGTCAAACCAAAAATGTCCTAAAGCAAAACTTGATTGATTTCTGTGATGGCTAGTTTTGTCATTTGGCACTACCAAGTGTCACCTCAGGATAAGCATGTGGGCATCTATCTGGAGAGCATTTGGGTACATCAGTTGAGGAGGGGAGTCCCAGCCACCCTGAGTGGCCTCTTTCCTATGCAGGAATCTGGATGTGAAAGAGTAGAAAATCCAGCTGAACAGAAACATTCATTAATTCATAACCCTCTTCTCTCAATAGTGATTATGATGTGACTTCCCCACAGTGGTGGACTGTAATCTGAAAATTTGAGCAAAATAAACATGCAAATTGGTAGATATGCTATCTTACTTCCTTAACTAACTGCTCTGTCAACTTGAGAAAGTTATATAGGATGTCTGGCAATCAGTGAACAAAATGGCTGTGATCTCCTTCATACAGAAAGGTGTTATGAAGAGCAAATGAGAAAACCTAATTATAAAGCACTTTGGAAGTAATTTCATTCATAAGTGTTATAAAAGAGTAGTTAGTAATATTTGGGAAGACTTTCATAGTTACATACAAACACACGTATACATGCACACACACAGGCATGCGCACACTTACACACATTTTTAGGAAGTGCCCTGACAGACTAGCTCCCATTAATATTTCTTATTCATTATAGTTCACTCAGTGTATTGATGCATTTTTACAAGAAAATATTTCATTAACAGAGGCCCAGGGTGCCTGCAGATTGACAGAGAACAGCATTACAACTCAAATATTAAGAGACACAGAACATTAGTGCTCCATCTGAAATCTAGTATCTCCCAAGAAAGCACGAAGGAGATGGAATCAAATTTGTATGAAATCTGATTTGCACACGTTCTCTGGCAAACAGCCACTGGATAAAGTGAATTCCACCTGCATCAACCCATCAGTCACTCTCAGGAGTGAGGAAAACACCAAAACAGTATCTAGTAATCCATTTTTCATCTCTCTGTGGAGCCTGGGGAAGAGGGCAGCTGCCAGCATGGTATTGTAAAGAGGAAATCATGTGGACCAATTCAATTTCCTCCTATGACAGAGAGGTGGGTTGCAGAGATAGGAGAAAAGCAATAGATGTAATCTGCATGAGCCATAGCAAGTCTTTTGATTCTGTCCCATGCGATGCTCTCATCAAAGCATTCAGAAGATTTGGTCTAAATCAGGGTCTGAGTGCCAGGTGGCCCCTCCCGCCTGCACTGAGTCACCCTGCCCTGGCAGAGCACTGCAGAGACCAAGAAACAAGTAGAAAGCATTCGCCAAGAGAACGAGTCATGTCAGAGATACATTGCCAGAGATGGGAAAGATACATGTACATTTCTCTAAACTCCATAGACTTCGTTGGTTTAAACACTGACACGAATCAGTGTGGGCTGTAAGACTACTGTCAGTTGCTTGGTCAATTCCTGGTGGGAGAGGAATCCAAGCACTTATATCTGAGAGAGGAAGCTATTGTATTCTTGGTTGTTGGCTTGTGTGTGTGGCAGACTGAATAGGGGAGGGAGGCAAACAGACTGAGAAACAGAGAGGACAGAAGATTGAATCTTGCTCAGGAGCATGGAAAAGGAAACCAGGAAACGAAGATGATGGGAATGATGACGTTGAAACTGGCTGTTTAAAGAATATAAGGATAGGAAGGCTCCGATTTAGATGTTGGTGGAACACAGGACGGCAGCTACAATAGAAGAAGGAAAGACAGTGGTGTGTCACTACTGAGGCAGTGATGTAAGTGTGAGAGCAGGAGGTAGGTGGAATGGTTTCTCCTTTCAAGGATCTCTGAGCTCAAAATCTGTACTTGCTATAGGTGGGTCTCTTATTTTGTCTCCAATATGTCTCTTCCCATATTCTTTGCCATCTGACAACCTTCTAGTATGAAGACAAAGGTGACATTCCTCATCATGCAGAAATTGTGATTTAGCTCTTAGTGCAGTAAAATGGAAATTCCTATTGTAAAGGTGTCCATTTGTCACCACGTATACTTAATTATATTGTTGTAAGTTCAATACAAAGAGAAAAGAGTATCCTCCATTCCCACTCATGCCCAGTCAGTACATCATCATGATAACAGAGTCATTTTGTTCCTACTTGAGGGGAAGCAATCCTTTTTTTATTGACTGTCAAGAAAGAATTTGTTAATGACATTAATACAAAGAGAATGCAGTGTGGAAGCCTGAGTAATGCTTCGTTTCTAAGTGGTTTTGCTGGAGAATCAATGTAGTTGCTAGGGACAGGGAACAGAGGAGTTTGATTTAATGGGATGCCTCCGAACCAACTTCCAAAGTGCTAAGATGATTAAAGAAGATCACTGTGGACAAAGGCCAGTCTCAAAGCAATGGGTCCAGGAATATTAGCTTTCAAAGTTCAAATTAAACCTTATCTCCCTTTGCTCTTTATGTAGCATCGTCTTATGACAGAGGAAATGATTTTTCTTATGAGACACTGAGCATGAAGAATGTGCATGGTGGAATCATTCTTGTTACTAATAAAGTCAGAATCAGTTAATGAAAAGCATTTATTTTAGTGAAATGATCTTCTATGATAACATGATAAAATGAACTTAGAGCACTTTGGGAGAAATAAGTGAATTTTCATTAAATATTTGTTGCCATTTTTGTTATTAGAAAAGGGTGGAGCATTGTTGGAGAGGAGACATTAATAAACTTGTAATATGTCATTGATTCAATTCATATAAGTTGAGTTTGGAAAATCTAAAAATAAAGTGACTTCTGATTTTTCTCATAGTCTTTAAATGTTGTACTTTTAAACTTTAGTGAGAATGGAAATAGGGGTGGGAGGACTATGGCAACTACTGACAACACCCTTAGAGAATAAGAGGTCAGAATCTAATGTTTATCCTTTCAAATCAAATACTCTGATATAAAAAGATACTCTTTGTCAGAAGGATGATTTGGGAGAAGAGTAAGATGAGGAAGAGGAAGGGTGAGGAAGAAGAAGAAGAAAGAGAAAGAAGGCATGAGGAGAGGAATTTTTATAACCAGAAAATATTGAAGGATTTGTTTTACTGTTAGCTCTCTGATGCCCTGAGGATTCCACATTCCTGGGGTTTCCGGTGAATTACATTTTTAAGTTAAATCAAAAGTGCATTAACCAGTGGAAGGGGAAGCCCTGGGTCCTGCTAAGACTGAACCCCCAGTGAACTAGATTGTTGGGGGGAGGGCGGCAAGGGGGGGAGGATGGGGAGGGGAACACCCATAAAGAAGGGGAGGGGGGAGGGGGATGTTTGCCCGGAAACCGGGAAAGGGAATAACACTCGAAATGTATATAAGAAATACTCAAGTTAATAAAAAAAAAAGAACCTAAAAAAAAGTGCATTAAATGTTAATTGTTGGAACCCTATATCGAGATACAGGAATCAAAGTATCACTGCTTTCAAGAGTTGTCCTGGGAGCTACAGGGTGCAGGAAGAAGCTAGCTGGAGGAAAAGAAGTGGTACATTGTAAGGAAAGGAATGAAAACCTTAAAAATGTAGTGTCCAGGCCAGAGGTTTAATGTGTGTCTTGGGGGTGACTGCATGAAAGTTTTTTTCACAGATTTGTTTTAGGGTCGAATTCTAAGATGCCAGTTCTATGGACATTACCATTGTCCAAGAAAATCGGGGTAGTAGGGATCAGTGGGGTAAAGGATGACAGTTGCTTTCCTTGTGAGGTAGGCAGGATACTGGGCTCTTTGTGTTACTCCTGTTGCAGAGAGGGCATTGATTGTCTGAGGATGTGGCCGCACACAGGAGTAGAGTTCAGACTGGAGTGACTGCTCTGGCTAAACTCAGCATGTCTGTGGAGCAATCAGTGCTACATGAGATTTTTCTGCTTCTTGCATTGCTCCTTAAGAACACTCTCACGCACAAGAAAGATGGAATTCCAAATTCCAGCATTTGCGGCATCTCCTCATTTTTATTATGATCAAGACCCAAGGCAAGGGATTATTAACATTAAGTAGCACCCTCTCTGGAAAAAATTTACATTTTTTCTGATTTTATTTTTCATTATTCTCAAGAACAATTTGAATAGATTTTGTTGACACTTGAAGGGAGTTCACTAAGGCAAACAGAGGATTAGTGACTCTTTGAGAGTCAAGAATCATTTTCTTGACAAAGGTATAACATTTGCATCTGGACAATTTCTTTCTGTACTGTAATAGTTTTTTTTTAAATGAAGTGTGTGTGTGTGTGTGTGTGTGTGTGTGTGTGTGTGTGTGTGTGCGCGCACACACACACACCTGTATTGTATGTGTGTGCCAGAAATCAATGGTGTGTGTCTTTTATCAATTGCTTTGCATCTTTCTTTTTGAGAAGACTAATGTATTGGGTTAGACTGCCTGGACAATGGGTATCGAGAATCACTCTATCTCTACCCTTCCCGAAGCTTAGGTTTTAGGCATGTTGACACCATGCTCATGCTTTAGAATGTGTGCTGGGTATCTGAACTTTTATTCACATGCTTGAAGATCATGAATTTACTAACTAAGCTATCACCCAAGTCATCTGCAAGTGTACTTTTTAATTGGGTATTCCTTAAAGCACATTCTTTCTTCTGAATTTCTTCAAATCAACTATTAGTTACAATGCCATAGTCAGGTTAGTTGTTTATCAGTTTTAAAAGCAAACAAAATCAACAACAGATTGTACGGTGCTGTACAACTGGGTCTCTGTGCCAGCAGTAAGATGTCACCTGCCAGTTGATAGTCTGTGATCCTTTCCAGGCCTTAGAATGCCCTTGTACTTTCCTCTGTGGCACTCTGATTTTACTGCCTTAATGGTCTTGCATTGCACAATTCAATTAAAGGTCTTAAAATTTAATGTGCATAACCTTTTTCCAGCAATTTAACTTCTAGGGAATTTACCTTAAGGAAATAATACAGATAATGAGGCAAAAGATCTATGTGTCCAAGAAATCACAGTGGTAAGGGTATTGACGGTAAGAGATGATATGGAACATCTCTGAAAGTTCAGGTCACAGAGCAATATCTTGGCGGATCGCTCCATCTGCTGGGATATTGTGCAATGCTTTAATGTGCTCCATGGAACCCAGTGTATCAGAGGGGAAATTTCCACGAGATTTTAGGAAAATGCAACAAATAAAAATGTCCGTAACAAATACTTATTTAAGCTATATCATTTGTAAGGTCATAAATAGATATATTAATGGCTGGTTAGTATATTCATGAGTAATTATAACTTTATTTTAATATTTTGAAATTTTGATTGTTTACATTACTTTTATGTTTCCCTTATTTTCGGGGAGGAAGGTGAAAAAAGAATAAGCAGTCCATTTTAAAAAATGTCAGAGTAGAGAGGGTTGTTTAATGGTTAAGGGCCCTGATCTTGCAAAGAACTCAAGTTCATTTCTTAGCATCCATGTAGAATGATTCATAAGCACATGAACTTCAGCTCCCAGAGATCTAATGCTCTCATCTGGTACTTTGTTCTTTGACTTAGACACCCAGCAGGGCAAATACATGTTGAATAGCAAATGCATACCATCAGTGCTCATATGAGATGGCAGCTGCCCATAAATATAGACATTACATAGCAACATTTGGAAGTGTTTCCCCCCTGATATCACTAAAGTTATTGCTGTTAATTAAGTGGCTTATTGGGAGGAGTGGAATAATTGTGAAACATTTGCGGTGTATTCTTGTCTTTGATGAGCAATGATTTCCCATAGTTAATGCTGCATATTTATGTAATGCCTAGAACATAAAACATATAAGAGGGTGATACACTGTCCTCAGAACTCTATTTTTATCTTTAATAAGACAGTCCCAGCCTCCTGGAAATATTTATCACCCATGCATTGCTTCTGGAAATGTTGATTTAAGATATTAGCACCAGGGTGGTCTCTAGAACAGATGACAAACAACCTTGGAGGCTTGAAAAAGCTTTTCACAAGTTCTCCGGTGGCTTGAAAATAATAGCTATGAGATTTTTGATATCCTGGCATGTTCGTTTCCTGAAAGACACACTTAATGATACAGTTTAGGAGGGGAGCATGGCCTCAGGGTTTAAATGGCTTTCCTGAGTGCTATTAAGGAGCAGATTTAATAATACTTCAACACCTATTCCATAGACAAAGGAAATTAACTTATCCAAAAGAAATGTCTAAGATAAAGGTGAACTGCAAGGAGCCAAGCTTTGCCAGTCTTTTTTTTGTCTGGTATCTCTTCTGCCTGGAGCAGGACAGGAAGGCTTCATCTAAAGAGACAACATGAACCAATTAAAAGTGTGCCTAGAGGAAACTGAGTTAGGCTTTTGTCCCCAACGTAAAGTGCAGCCCAAATCACTCATGACATCATCGTAGGCATGGAGACCAAAATGCCCAGGAAGGTGACACACCTCAGATTAAAAGAAACTCATTTCTTCATTTTATGTTACTATATTTCTATTATTTAACAATCTTATATATGCATATAATAAGTTTTGGTTAAGTTCAACTTCCTTTTTATCTTCCTTTTTATCCCCCATTCCCACCACCAGCTTTCCCTCCTAACTCTGTAAACTTTTTTTTCAAATGTCCCAAGATTCCCACTTAATTTTGCTTGTATGTGCATGAGCAAAGAACCATCTACCAGGACATGGGTAGCCTCTTAGGAGCAGGAAAGAGGTACAGCCTATATGGAAAGCAGTACAGATGTTCCTCAAACAGAGAGAACGCATCTATCATATGGTCTAGCTCCACCACTCTGAGCATTTCCGCAGAGGGTACTATATCCCATTTAGAGTGATACCTACTGATATGTGTTTGTTAAGTGATGCCATATTCACAATATTCAGGAAATGAAAATAGAGGAGTTCATCAACTGATGAATGGGTCATGAAAATGTGGTCCACATATGTAATAGGATATTATTCAAGGAACTCCATTTTATTTTTTTGAGAATTATATAAATGTGTTTTGATCATATTTACCCTCCTTCTCCAACCCTTCCCAGATTCAACCCCACTTCTCTTCCGAAAAACCCATTTTCTTAAAACTAAGGTCAGTTTGTGCTACCCGAATATTCTTGGTTGGAACCTTTATTTAAAATGACCTTTGGGTAGTTACGTGCCGTGCTATATTCTAAGACATTGTTGTTTCAGGCATTAACTATTGTATCCATAACTCTCTTTTCTCTAACATATCACTGATAGAATTATAAGAGACAGAAATTATGTGGTATCTTCAGGTTCATTAGAGCCCACTGAAGATTGGGGTTTAAACTCTTGAAACTGGTTTGCTCCACTGCAATATAACAAACAAACAAAAACAAAAGAGCAAAAACCCTTTCTTGGTATCCACACATTCCTGGGTATGTCAGGAGATCACTTGAAAGATAACTAGATTCTTAGTGTTTGTGCAAGGTATATAATGTTAACATATACTTTTTGTACACTGAGTCACTCAAATATTCCTTGGCTGTTGGCTTTGTCCTCTGAACTCTGTGCTTCTACCAAAAAGCTTCTAAGGGCCTTGATTTGCAGAAACATTTCCATTTATGTGGATGCAAATGCTTTCTCTGCAATGAAAATGAAAGACAAAATGTGACCAGAATGCTGATTAGTTCAGATTTCTGCAGTTTTATAAAGCAAATAGTTACCTCAAATATATCCTGTTATTTTCTCTTTATAAATTCAGATGTTAAAAATCACTTCGTTTCTCTACTGATAACCAAAAAGGTGGCATGGACATGAGATAGCAATCACACCAGGTCTTTTGAAGACCATTACTTCATACCAAAGCCATTCTCCTATCTGTTCCCTCATAACTGAGCCATCCCATATCCTTTCCCTCACACCTGAGCCATCCGCATAACCCTAAGAGTTGAGGCACCATCTCTGGGGACTTTGTTTCACCTCCACACATCGTTATTCTCTACAGTTTCCAGCATTTGGTCAGAAGCTTCCTTAATGATCTGTGTCATGAGACCATGAGTTTTGTGAATGAGGGCAATTATTCTGAATTGTTATATTGTCCTCTCTTATTTAGCTTTCAAAACACAAACATGCTAGAACTTATTTCAAATATACCATTAGGATTAGTCCTGTGAGTTATGCAGATCAAGAATCTTTTCTAAATTTCAGGGTTCCCGAGAGCCTAGTCCAAGTGTGTTCTATACTCTGATGTAGTACCTCTGGCCTGAGGTGAGTATTGTGGACACCAGAATACATTGAAGGTTATTGGGAAAGCACTTGCAACCTGAATTCTTATGTATCAGAAATGGTCAAGACTCCAGAGATAGTTACAGGGTAGTTTTTTCAAGCCCCTTCACTCAACATTAGGTATTATTTTTCTAAAGCAGCCACTGACCTCTGGCTCTGTTTGTATTTATGACATGTTCAGATTCTAGTATATGATTCCAAATAATTCTTAAAGCTGCTAATGCTCTATTTATCACTTCCTTTACATTCTTAACATGCCTTCCCATTATATAATAATGATCCTAAGCATCAGTTATGGACAGAATATTTGGACTTTTCTCAAATTGAAACCTATCCACAGCTAGCATATGAAACAGTATTTGAAAATAGGGGCTTCTTAAGGTAAAACCCTCATGACATATAATTGCTTCTATATTTTTAAAATACATTTTACTATTATTTTGACAAACATAGAAAATACTTGTTTCATTGTGACGTTTTCTTACATGTGTATCACTACATGGCACACATATTTCCCACCTCCAGTATACCCTTCTAGCCCCTGCAACCTCTTACTGATCCACTTCTCTTATAAATTCTCTCTCTCTCTCTCTCTCTCTCTCTCTCTCTCTCTCTCTCTCTCTCTCTCTCTTTCACACACACAGCTACACACATGTATAGAGTCAGGTACATACACATGTATACATAGACACACACTGACATGCATGTACACATACATACACAATACAGTTACACATAAATACAGTCATACACTCACTCACATAAATACAGAAACACAGGCTCTCACATTAATGTATACACATGCTCAGGCAGATATACGCATACATCTAGATTCTGCATGTGAAGATGAGCAGGAGATAGATGGGGTCTCTTAAGGGAAGGGGGAAGACACCAACACTTGCAATCTCTTTCCTTGCATGGACACCTGGGAAGGGCAGATAGATATGAAGCTAGAGGAAGCTGGCTACATGTCAGGAATGTCCCAGGAGAATATGAGCACATTAGCGCCTAGATCATAGACACCCAACTTCTAGAACTATAAGAAATCAAATGCCCTGGCTTAAGCTTCCCAGTTTATGTTTCTCTGCAGAAATCCAAAAGAGACTGGGCATCTTCTTAACACATTGGATAAGCATCGAGGGCAGAGCTAGCTGTAGGTCTGGGCAGAGATTTTTACCTCCACCGGATGCCATTCCTGCTTGACAAATTGTCCTCAAGCACAGTGGGATAAAACTACAGCCGTTTTATTTTGCTAGCTCCTCAGGCATAAGTAATTTGGAAAAGCTTGCTGGGTGCCACTCTTTGGCTTTGTCCCGCGGCTGTGTGCAGAGGTCAGCTGGGGCCACATTCACCTGAAGGCTGGCTCAACTGGGATATCTCAGATGGCTCTTTTCCACACTTGGCAGTTTCTCCATCTGGCAGCTGGGAGCTCAGCCAGACTGTCAACCAGAGCACTGACGTGGCCCTGGCATGATGGTTTTAGAGCAACCAGATAGCAGAAACAATGGACAGCTTCCCACACTGTCCCAAGGCAACCAGGCACTTTATTACCTTGTCTTGGAAGCTGTGAAGTCTTTCTGCTATTCCTTTTAGTCAAAGGAATATGTGCCCTCAACAGGGGGGACAGGATACCTGTCCAATGAGCCTACGTTTTAAAACTGCCACCATCTTCTTTTTCCTAGACAAGTTATTTCTACTTCAGCTATTTTTTCATTGCAATAGCTCATCACATCACAATGTCTATTTAGAGATAGTCTCACTGTTTAACCGAAAATGTCTGTAATTCAAAATCAGCCATCTTCTCTCTTACTTACGTTGCTGGGATTATAAAAAATGCGTTAACAAGCCAGGTTTGCTTATATAATTTTATTGTAAGTTTCCCCATGTAAGTACCACAATTAAAATTTGCTCTCTTAAGCAATACAGCTAAGTTCCCACTACATAGAATTTTCAAGAATTCTATCCTAATGAGTAAATAACTAGAGTGAAGCTACAAGATTCTATTATAGAACCATTGATCATCACTGTCTAAATCAAGAATCCAAGGGCTCGAGACATGGCTTGATGACTCAGAGCCCTTGTTAATCTTCCAGAGGAGCTGAATTCAGTTCCCAGCTCTCATGTTAGGTGGCTTTGCTCCACCTGAAACTCTAGTTCTAGGAGTTCTGGCGTCATCTTCTGGCTTTCAGGGAAATCTTCATACATATATATGTATGTATATGTCTGAAGATTATACATATATATGTGCATATACATGTGTATATTTGAAGATTATACATATATATGTATGCATACATATAAATACATACATATGAGGATTATACAAATATATATATATGTGTATGTATAGACTATACACTCGCACACACACACACACACATGTATATATATATATATATATACTTTTGAACTCAGTACAAAATTATGTAATCTGTATGTGACAAGAAGCTATATTCCTGCAGTGTCTTAGTATTATGGGTGATTATCAAGGCCTGAAAGAAGACAATATAGTTGACATGCAAACATACATAGGAGAAATCTCATGGAACATGCCCCTAGTTGAAGAGCTATAGGTAATTAATGATTGCCAAGAAAGGGAGCATTGGTCCTCCCCAGGAATGAGATACCTAATTTTATAATGGTTATAATTGTTTACCCAATACCAAGTACTCCACCCTATAAACATTCATACAAACAACACTAAATGGAACCAATCAGCAGGTCAGCAGGTTGTGTTTAATGTAGTGTGTGTGTGTGTGTGTGTGTGTGTGTGTGTGTGTGTGTGTGTGTGTAACAGTAACAATGAATGTAAAGGAAGTATCAGAAGACATGGGAGCAATTGGAAGACGGGAAGAGGGAAAAGAGGAAATGATGTGAATGGTACACAAATACAAAGCTTTTAATTTAATTTAATTTAATTTAAAAAGGAAAAATTCTATATTCTTATTCTGTTTAAAACCCATTAAAGGCTAAGAGCATACTCATTTTACCTTCTACCTTATTTTTTATACATTTCTTATGTTCATCTTATGCTATCTACATTTAGAAGTACATCAAATAAATTTGTTTTAATATCAATATAAAAAATGTTATGTAAATAAACCCAGAATACATTCATTTCCCTTCCTCCTCCTCACCATAATCTCTTCAATCACAAATTGTTTTTATCTCATGAATTCCTTGTCACATTTTCTGAATTAGTCCAGAGACAGTGTTGGGCTTGACAATAAGCCACAGAAGCAGCAGTCTGATTTCAGTTGGAGTTACACCATCTGGGTTGGGGGCTTAGAAATATATCCAAGTGAAATTTCATGAAAATGGACCATAGGGGAAAAAACTCTGAATTGTTAATCTTTGGGAGAAACAATGGAACTAAAATAAAGATGGCGTATTTTTCCAGTGTAATGAACCTCAACAGTTGCCATTGTGACTGCCAGAGTGGATTTGATTGCCAGTTGTTAAATGAGCCTGTATCTCAAAAAGCGGAAATATATCACTCAGTGGAGCGGCAGACAGATGATGTTTGTTTTAAAGACTGAGATTGAACCAGTGCTATCAGGAAGGGCAGCTTTCCAAAAGCCACGTTTCAGTACTTCCTTTACACAGCAGGTAGAAACTGCTGTTTCCTCCACATTCTTCCTCTTCAGATTATGCAGATTCAAGTGTTCAAGTAGCCCTTTGCTGACATATGTGAAGACAACTGCACCTCACAGAACAATTGGTAGCTATTAGAGGCAACTAAGAAGCCATGGTGCCCCCCTCTTATTCTATTCTGTCTGTGTTTCCATTAGATTTTTTTTAATAAAAAAATGCTCTGGTCACTAGTCAAAGAAAAGTTAAATATTTGGAAATGGTTTCATCAAGTTATTCATACTCTCAAGGTATATATGTCTCCATCTAGAGGAAAAAGAACTCACGAAACTATTTATAGGTTCTCTGTAGGTGAAAACGAATATCCAATATTATTGGAGAAGGGAATCAAAGATAAGTGTTCCCCTAAATAGCTCTTTTTCTCCCTGCCTGAGGCATGCTTCCTACATTAGAATCACTGATGGCTTAGAGCAGTGGTGTATTAGTTACTTTCTCATTACTGTGATCAAATACTTAACAAAACCATTTTAAGAAAGGAAATGTTGATGTTGGCTCAGAGTTGGAATATTCAATCAACCATGGTGATGTAGTTATGATGGATCTGCCTGAAGCATTAAACCAGCAGTCAGGAAGCAGAGAGTAGTGGATATGGCTACTCCACTCTCATTTTTTTTATTCAGCCCAGGGCTTTTTCCTATAAGATGATGTCATTCATACTTAAGAGTGTAACTTTGCACTGTCATGAACCCAGTCTAGAAAGAAATTCCTTCATAGTCATGATTAGATGTTTGCCTCTTAGATGATTCTAGATCCTGCCAAAATGACTATGAGTATTAATCATGTAATATTAATGATGTAGCATTTATACTCCTTGCAAATTTTTTTTCAAAATTATCTTAATTGCAAATCCAATAAACATGAAAAGGGTCAGGAGGCCATTGGGACTCACCCAACCTAAGCCATCCAGTGTTTTTTTTTTTCTTTGACGACCCCAAAACCACACTGACATGGTTTATCAGTGAAGCAGCACGAACATTTCCATGAGTCATCAAATGACTATTTTCTGTCAAGTATCTTACACAGGCCCTGGTTGTTCCTTTTCACCATGCTTCATTATGTTTGCTATTAATGGCATTTATAAAGAAATTATGACTCCAAAAAGAGATTGTTCATTTGTCCAGGCCATGAAGTAAGGATTCAGATAGATCTTCCATCTTTGAAACTGGCTCATCTGACCCTCTAGGCTGGGATGGATGAGCAGTGATGTGCTTCTACTGGGCACCAGGAAAGATGATTTCCACTCCGAACCCTAAGATACCAACTGTGTAACAAAAGCTAACCACCGCCTCGCCTTTGTTGGGATTGTTCTTTTTTTATTTTTTAGCATTTTCCTTACAAATTCTGTGCAATCATATCACTTAGATACTTAGAAGGAAACTATAACTTACATTTATTAACATGTAACTCAAATAGCATGAATAGTTTCCAATTTTAAACTGTGTAATTCAAGAACGGGTGAAATAGCTCTGTGGTAAGCACTTGCCAGACATGTTCAAACCATTGGGTTTCATCTTCAGCACTACAGTAAAAACAAGCAAACACAAAACACTTAAGAAATGTGAAATTCAGAGTATTTCTAGTATATTGATTTGGAGTTGTGCAACCATCAACATTATTCAATTTTGATCGTTTTCTCCACCCTGGAAAAATTTCTCCACACATCAGTGATCATACAATCTTTAATTGCTGCCACAGCCTATCAAGAGGTTAACCTATGTTCATTCCCCACACATTTGCCCATTATATGTGCTCGATCAATATAATGCCTTTTGTGTCTGACATGTGTCATTCAGTTAAATACTGTCAGCCCTTTAACCTCTGTTTTCCAGCCTTATAAATAAGGGCAAGAATTAAATTATATCTGTAAAGATTCCCAAAGTGTTTAGCACAATGACCAGTGCATAAATGGTCTAAGAAATGCCTGAGCTTTGTAACTCATTCCTATAATCCTAACTATTAGGTTTTCTAGGCAGAAAGATCACAAATTGGAGACCAGCCTGGGATACATAGTACTTTGAATGGAGGATAGTTTGAGCTACACAGAGACGCTGTACAAGTAAACAAACTAAAAACAAAATAAAATAAAAAGTAAAAGAAATGGGAAGTCATTCCTCAAGATAACTATTGTTAGAATAAATAATAAAATTAAGGTTAGTAGGAGATGCCAGATGAAATCTGAATATTGGAAGGAATGTAAGGCTCAGGGAAAGATTGACAGGAGGACCCTGAGACCAGTGTCTCCTCATTCATTGGCTGGCCTCACTCACAGTTTACTCTGCATTAGCTTTACTATCTACTCATATGGATTACTTTTCTTTTGTATACTGTGTTCCTGTCAGCTATATGATATTTATAAGCATTTGGACATCTTAAAAGGCCAGTAGCAATTTCAGGACCGTTGCACACATGCTAAGTATGATAACTGAAAATATCTGAGGCATTGCCAAATGTTTCCTAGGGGCAAAATCTATCTCGGTTAAGAAATCTGTCCTAGACTTTGCCCATGACCTTAGAGCATTCCCTGTCTTCTAAATTAAGGACTTTCCACTCTAATAGATAATTTTATGATGTAGACAGCTCTATATTGTCCAATACAAAGGCCTGTACCTATGTGTAGCATTATATTTAACTGGATTACATTTTGTCTAAAATTAAATGTGTCTCTCTCAGGACTATGAACAACTTACCAAGAAGATTTTTATCATGGACAGCAGAATGAAATGATTCTGTCACCATTGGCAATTCACTAGGTTATAACACAGTTATAAGGACTTTTAACTAGCAAGTAGCCTAGGGAAAAGATACACATTTCTGCAGTTTATTTAGAATGTTCCAAAAAAAGTCAACTTGTGAAATATCTTGTTTGTTCTACAAGAATACGCAGGTAGAGAGCAGCCCCTAGCCAGGGTCTACATCATAAACTTTTTCAATGCAGCTTGAAAATGCACTTGGAAATCCCTTGAATAGGAACTGCAGACCTATAAAGTTAACATAAAATTCAAGGATGAGCATATTTCTTCCTCATGGGAATACATTCAGTGTAGAATGTGCTGGATCTAACTAGAACTAGGTGAGTTCAGCAAAGGAAAGTTGGAAGGTGTTGGGAAGATATAGAAGCAATTTGAAGAACACAGTCCACGCCAAGTCTGACACAAGAGGAACAGGTAGTGACATATGAGTTGACATTGGCTTTTCATGTCCAATGAATGCAAGTATTCTGGGCTCTAAATGGCTATTTATGTTTTCTCTAAGAAATGAAGCCACTCCAAATAAGGAGGGCCCTATTTCTTGAGTGAAGAGGAAGTTAATGTAAATCATTTGTCAGAAATGAAGTTTTTAAAAAAATGCCTGCCAGTTTTAGGAATTAAATCAACAAGAACAACAACAACAACAATAACAACAAGAAGAAAACATGATGAGAGAATGAAAGGATAGCAGGATAGAGTAGAGTAGTGTAGGGTAACACAGCACAGCACAGCACAGCACAGCACAGCACAGCATAGCATAGCATAGAATAGCATAGCATTTCATAGCGTAGCATAGCATAGCATAAAATAGGATGAAAAATACGAATCAAAGTAACCAATTAATTTTTTCTTGTTTTCCATTTGTATGTTTTGCTTTGTTACATTTTTTGAGAGAAGATCTTTACATAGCTTATATTGTCCTCAAACACAAGAAGCCACTATGTAGCTGAGAATAACCTTTAATTTCCAAGCCTTGATATTATAAGCACATGCAGCCATACCTGCTTTATACAGTGCCATTGACAAAATCCAGAACTTCATGGATTCTAAGCAGGCACTCTATAAACTGAGCCATATTTCCAGTCATTCCCAGTTAAAATTTAAACTTCATATAAGTAACAGGTGACTTTTATAAGTACACCCTTATAAAATATTGGAAACATACTTATATAAATTATTTATTTTGTGTAGATTTAAAATTTAAAATTCAGATTTAATTGGAAGACCCATATTTTGCCTGATGATCTTTAAAAAAGTAAAAATCTGAGAAAGTAATGAGAAAGCAGTAGTGGTGGAAAATAAAAGTATATTAGAAGGATGTAAATGGTCTTCAGTTGATTAAAAATAGTCTAAAAGTAATAAAGTTTCCTTATTTCTCATCAGCACTGAGAATAAATATGAGATCAACATAATGCTCAAGTTGACTTGTTTATAACCAATGTGATGCTAGCCACCATCCATTCAATGAGTTCACATAGTAGCTCATACGATATACGATGTCATGCAATGAGAGATGATTTAAACAAAGCTACTGCACTAATACTGCAAGTGAATGGAAGGAAGGAATTCTATCCTTGGCACAGGAAGTTGAGACCCAGGTGACTAATTAAAAACACCGAGGCTCTTGACTCTGCTCAACATAGATGTGGGTTCTGTAGGACCAATTCAATCATAACCACTCATCTTCATTCTTGCATCTTTTCTCATAAGAGCAGAACTCTGATAGGTTCAGGATTATTGTTCAACATGACCACTTCCTGACTATATTTTGATTCATTATTTATACGAATGTCCTTCCTACTCATTCTAAAGAAGGACCTGGTGTTTGAGCAAAGGCAGTGTTCTCTTCTCCTGTGCATGTTGTTCATTTGAATATCTGTATTGATAATCCAATTCTCAGTAATGATCTGGATGTTAGTACAAAAGACAGGAACAAACAGTGGATCACAGTTCAAAAAGAAATCAATTGAAAGCTTTCATGCCACTATATCAAAGAACATTGATATGCCCAAGTATGAGCCCTTTGTCTTCTGTCTACTCTTTGTTTTCCTTCCTTTTTCTTGAAGTAAAGAACTAACAGACTGTGTCCTGCTTCCAGCTGACCAGTAAATCACACACATATGTGTGTAATCACTCTTTCCTTGTAGCTTATTTACAAAGTCAGCCTGCCACATGTCCTTTGTATTGTGTTCCTTGCTCTGTGCCATTATGTGCCATCTGCTGAGATTTCAGGCTCTTGCTTCATATGTTCTGGCCATGGGAAAAGTTAGCATAGAAGCCAGCAACCTGCACAAGAGCAGGAAGAGCCCTGGGAGGAGGTGTGAGAGGATAGCAAGCTACATTGGCTGTGATAGGTCTGTTGTGTTTCTTCTGCAGTCTACAGGCCTTTTGTAGCCCAGGATAGATATGAATGCAGCCAACACAAATAGCAAGTAAAATCATACTCAAAATATTGTTATATTCTTCATATTTTGTATTGTTATTAAATTAAGTGTAACTACATGAATTGCCCTTGTCTTTTCTCCCTCAAATCATCCAACATCTCCCATTCAAACAAATTTATGGTTTCTTTTTCTATAATCATTATTGATAAATATGAATGAATATAGACAGCATATATATGTATATATATTAGAGAGAGAGAGAGAGAGAGAGAGAGAGAGAGAGAGAGAGAGAGAGAAGAGAATATGCAGCATGATCAGAGTTTCTTAATACATTATAACTTGAGGTTTGGGCACTTGAGCATGAACTTTGTAGACGAGAATATTGTCTTAGAGTGTCACATAAACTAAATATGAAGATGATGTTTCAACACAACACTCTTGTATAACACAGTTTTTTTCTTGTTATGGTCCTGTAGCTCTAGACCATGAAGTCAAGCATTTATGAAAACAGAGAGGTGAATAGAAATTCAGATCTTTGCTAACTGCTCTCTCAGTGTGGAAGGTGATTAAGAGACGGCCTTACTGTCAAAGTCAATTTTTTTTTTTGGTTCTTTTTTTCGGAGCTGGGGACCGAACCCAGGGCCTTGTGCTTCCTAGGTAAGCGCTCTACCACTGAGCTAAATCCCCAGCCCCCAATTTTTTAAAGCTAACTGAGACTCTTTTAAAAATGGACAATATGTCTCAGTACATGATAGAACAGTCAAGGACCATTATTCCCTTAGTTAAGACACTATATCAGGGGGTTGGGGATTTAGCTCAGTGGTAGAGCACTTGCCTAGCAAACACAAGGCCCTGGGTTCGGTCCCCAGCTCTGGAAAAAAAAAAAGAAAAAAAAAGACACTATATCAGATTCTAAATACAATGAATTATACTATTTTGTTGGAAGAACCCTTAGCAGCAAGGACACTGTGAAAAATTCCATATTTTTTCTTCCCTCCTTCCTTCCCTCCTTCCTTCCTTACCTCCTTCCCTCCTTCCTTCCTTCCTTCATGTCTATATACCTATCCTACCATGTATTATCTTAAGGGATAAAGAATGCTCATGGCATGGTTCTTACAATTTCTAAACACAGATTCAAACATATACCAAAAATGTTAGATTTAGGCAAATTCAATTCTGTCTAACATTTTTTATTTTTGGTAGAAAAGCTTGCTTTTTATTTTTTATAAAATTGAAGGATAATGTCTGCTGTCAATGCTGCCCATTCATGGTGATCCGGAAATGTACATTTCTGGGGTTAGAAAAATTAGAGATGAGTAATGAGATAGATCACCAAATCAAAATGGAAAACAGCAGCAGAAAACAGAAAGAGCTCATAAATTAAATCAGGGAAAGGGTTGGCACGGAGCAAAGATGCCTTTTTGAGGGCAGAGGTCATTGTTTAATCCATGGATTTCTCTGGTCAACTCCCAAAAAGACACAGGCAAAACAGAATGCTGGGTTGTGTGGCTACTTGGGAATAGAGAAAACAGACAGTTGCCCTTGCTCAAAGGGACACCATTTTGCAAGCATATTCCCATACTCTCATGTGGCAAACAATCCAGTAATTTTCTTTTCTGCTTAAAGCAAACTTAATTTTGTTGGGATGTCTAACTAATTCTCTATGGGAGGTAGGTATTTTCTGTAGTTTGTATCTTCTTGGTTTTTAAGGACCTTGAAGATACATTCTTCAGTTAGAATATGACCTTTAGAAAAGTAGAATCTTTAAAATGATCGACTTAATCAGGACTTTAAATATCATCTCAAATACTAACATTTTAAAATTATAGAAAAAAAAACTATGTTTGAGAGAGATGAGACAATGTCTAGAAAATCGGTTACTGTGAAGGCAGAAGCAGCAGTCAGTAACCAGGTCATATGTGTCCTCCAAATATCCCAGCAAACCAATTACAGTATGAAGTTTTCTATTAGAACATGTATTCTGACTCTACTACATCACAATCACATACCAAAATATCTATGATAAAGTCTCCAATGCATTATATGTATTGATTGCAATATCAAAAGAGCACTCTGGGAGAGAAGATACAGCTAACTCTTGAAAGTCTTAAGGCCCCAGGGAGTGGGGAGGCCTGATGGTGTGGGGGTGGGAGTGGGAAAATCCTCTTGGAGGCAGAATGGGGAGGAAGTATGGAATGGGGAGCAGTGGAAGGGTGCAGACCAGAATGGGTATGACGTCTGGACTATAAAAAAGGATTAAAGAATAAAAAAATATTTTTTTAAAAAAGGAAAGAAAAGTACTCTGGCCAGAGTTACGTAAATTGCTGTAGTATTTATCAATTTGGCTGAGTTCATTTGTCTAACATTCATCTCCTATTAGAAATACCAATAGACTTTTTTTGTAAATTAAATAGATACAAATGATATGTTGGCAAGGCTTCCCCTGCTTTGAATGCAATAAAGGTAAAGAGAAAATGTGTCTGTGCATATGAATTCGTGTGTTGGTGTGTATCCATGTATGTCTGTTCATGGCAAAGCCAGAGAAGAATCTTCATTGTCATTCATCAAGTCCTGTCCAAATTTTATTCTCATGACACTGAATCTCTGACTAAGTCAATATTCACTTGTCTATCAGGAGTGGCCACCCAGAAAGCCCCTGGTTTCCTCCACCTGTTGTGTTTACAAACATGTGTCATCATACTCATCATCATCATCATCATCATCATCATCATCATCATCATCATTACTATTTTATTTTTCTTGGATATTTTATGTATTTACATTTCAAATGTTATCCCCTTCCCGCCTCCCATACCCAATCTCCCTTCTCTCTGCTTCTCTGAGGATGTTCCCTCTCACACCCAGCACTCCCACCTCAATGTCCTGGCATTCACCTAAATTGGGGAAACGAGCTTTAACAAGACCAAGAGCTTTTCCTTCTATTGATACTGGACAATGCCAACCTTTCCTACATATGTGTATGGAGTCTTGAGTCCTTCCCTGCAAACTCACTGGTTAATGGTCAAGTCCCTGGCTGCTCTCGGGGAGTCTGGTTGGTTGATATTGTTGTTCTTCCTGTGGGATTGCAAACCCATTCAGCTCCTACAGAATTTTCTCTAACTCCTCCATTGGAGTACCCTTGTTCAGTCCAATGGTTAGCTGCAACCGTCCTCATCTGTATCAGAAGGGCTCTGGCAGAGCCTCTTAAGGGACACCCTTATCTGGCCCCTGTCAGCAAGCACTTCTTAGCATCAGTAATAGTGACTGGGTTTGATAGCTGCATATGGGATGGATCCCCAGGTGAGGCAGTCTCAGGATGACCTTTTCATCAGCCCATGATCCACTCTTCATTCCAAGCTTTTGGGCTAATATTTACTTATCAGTGAGTGCATTCCATATGTGTTCTTTTGTGACTGGGTTTCCTCACTCAGAATGATTATTTTCTAGTTTCATCCACTTGCCAAAGAATTTCATGTAAACATTGTTTTTAATAGCTGAGTAGTACTCCATTGTGTAGATGTACCACATTTTCTGTATCCATTCCTCTGCTGAAGGACATCTGGGTTCTTTCCAGCTTCTGGCTATTATAAATAAGGCTGCTATGAACATAGTGGAGCATGTGTCCTTGTTAAATGTTGGAGCATCTTTTGCATGTGTGCCCAGGAGTGATATAGTTGAGTCCTCAGCAATATGTCCAAATTTTTGAGGAACTACAACACTGATTTCCAAAGTGATTTTTACCAGCTCGCAATCCTACCAACAATGGAGTTTTCCTATTTCTCCACACCAGCATCTACTCTCACCTCAGGTTTTGATCTTAGCCATTCTGACTGGTGTGAGGTGTAATCTCAGGATTGTTTTGATTTGCATTTCTCTGATGACTAAAGATGTTGAACATTTCTCTACCAATGGTACTTCTCAACCATTTGGTATTCCTCAGTTGATAATTTTTTGTTTAACTTTGTACCCCATTTTTAATAGGATTATTTGATTCTCTGGAGTCTAACTTCTTGAGTTCTTTGTATGTATTAGATATTAGCTCTCTATCAGATGTTGGATTGGTAAAGAGCTTTTCCTGTTCTGTTGCTTGTTGTTTTATGCTAATGACAGTGTCCTTTGCCTTACAGAAGCTTTGCAATTTTTGAGGTCCCATTGGAAGATTCTTGGTCTTAGAGCACAAGCATTGATTTTCTGTTCAGGAATTTTCTCCTGTGCCTATGTGTTCAAGGCTCATCCCCATTTTCTCTTCTATTAGTTTCAATGTTTTTGGTTTTATGTGGAGGTCTTTGATCCATTTGGACTTGATTTTTGTAGAAGGAGATAAGATTGGGTCAATTTGCATTATTCTACATGCAAACCTCTAGTTGAACCAGCACCATTTGTTGAAAATTATATCTTGATTCCACTGGATAATTTTATCTCCATTGTAAAAGATCAAGTGAACATAGGTGTGTGAGTTCATTTCTGGGTCTTCAATTCTATTGATTGATCTATCTACCTGTCTCTGTTCCAGTACCATGCTTTTTTTTTTTTATTATGATTTCTCTGTAATACATATAGTTTGAGTTCAGGGATGGTGATTTCCCCAGAATTTCTTTTATTGTTGAGAATAGTTTTGGCTATCCTAGTTTTTTTGCTTTTCCAAATAAATTTACAAATTTCTCCTTCTAACTCTATGAAGAATTGAGTTGAAATTTTGATGGCGATAGCATTGAATCTGTAGATTGCTTTCGGCAAAATGGCCATTTTTACTATATTGATCCTGCCAATCCATGACTATGGGAGGTCTTTCCACCTTCTGAGATCTCCTTTGATTTCCTTCTTTAAAGACTTGAAGTTCATACCCAACTCTTTTAAACAAATTCTAGGGATCGCACTTGCTTCCTTCTGTTTTCCTGGAGAGCGTTTAATTGACTGAGATATAGTGCTCGCCTCTCGAGTGCACATTTTTAAAGCAGGCTATATGCAGTGCATGGCTTTAAGATGCGTAAGAATTATCTTCAGGAGAAGTCATTGATTTGAACACAAGCGTTTCCATAAAATATCTAACTTTCTTGATCGATTAAGGAAAGCCTCTTTCCTTGCCAGCTGTGCTTAAGGGAACAGCCTCAGTCTTCCAAAAAGGAGAGAGTGTCTACACAGTTTAGACAATGTAAATATGAGAGAGTTAAACTCAATAATACTTGGCAAATGTTAACACTCCCTTTTCTTAAATATATCCATCCATGTGGTATTTCACAATGTGGAGGTAATTGATGCCTTAAAGTCCATTTTCAGAATTTTCTTCATCTTATCATGGTCTAGAATGTGGCTGACATTGGGAACTTTCTCTCTCTCTCTCTCTCTCTCTCTCTCTCTCTCTCTCTCTCTCTCTCTCTCTCCTATCTTTGTACTTAGAATCATTCGTCACTTATTCTAGCTTTCCAGGTTCAAACACTGGGTTATCTCTCCCTCATTCCAATCAACAGTGTCTGCACATTTTCACTGATGATGTCTGCCAACGTGACATGTCCTGGGAATGATTCCAAGATGCATGTGAACATGTGTCTGAATACAGATGGATCACATTATCCCACCCCACTTTAGAGATGCAGAAATAAGGATCAGTGTTTTAGTTACATGGTGCAGGTACAGTGAAGACTTTAGACACCTTGATCTCCCTCAATGCCTAACTCCCTACCCTATGTGTCTTATCTCTGACAGAGACTTTGCTTATGCTTATCAATACCATTTGTGGTTACTTTTAAACTGGGAAGAACAGATTTTCTACTTGATCTTAGCCAAAGTCCTAGATATAATTTTGTCTTTGTCTTACAGCTTCCTAACTTGTATTTGATGCATGGATCACCCTCAGACCTTGTGAAGCTGTACTTATATAGTCAATGCCTGGTTTCTGCCTGAGACTTCATAGTTCTCAACCCCACCCCAAGTACTGGTCCACTGAGCACACACTGGATTTAGGTATTATCTGTTCAGAGTGGAGTAACAAACCACACTTGCAGAACCCTATTACATGTTGCGTTATTTATTTATTTTTGATGTGTCTAACTGCTTCTTCTCAGGAAATATGCATGATTTACAAATACTCATTTTTCAGAGTGTTACAGCAGTGATGCATTTATTTACATGGCTTGTGTACTGGCAAATGTTGCTCAGGATAACCTTGCATCTCACATGGCTAAAACCAAACAGCAGAAAGAAACAAAAGGTTCCTATTCACTCTTCCATCCTGTGCTGGGGCTCAGTTTATGCAGATGAATTAGAGTTTGTTCAGTTCCAGGCTCCCACACTCAATGGTTCTCTTCTAAGTGATTAGGACTAAGGCTCTAAGCCTCTGGGAAGCCTTTTACTTAACTGGAATAAAAGCCCCAGCGGGGTTTACATTACCAGCCACTTTTGTCACCAAGCTAAGGCAGTCCCTAAACCAGTGGTTGTGAAAGGAGTGACAGTTAATGTAGCTCCGGGTTGCTACACAGTAAATTTTACCTTGAGTGAAAATTCTGGAAACACTGAAATTCCTTCACCCTAGGGTCATGCTAAGCTCTGCCTGCTGTGTGCTAATGCTTTTGGCATTATTTCTTGGCACCAAGAATCTGGGTGGGGAGGTTAATTGCACAAACGGAGTGTTATGTGCCAGGCGGGAGTGTGATGGCTGCTGTGAGTTCTGGCAGTCAGCCTCTTCTACAGCACAACATCTGTCTCCTTTAGAGGAAAGGACTAATGGGCAGGTGTCATTAATGTCACAAGGAGATTCTGAAATCATGGAGCTTGCTGCTCTTTGAACTCGGAGAAGAAACTTCCCCAAACTGGAGAACCTAACCATTGATCCCTGGTCTTCCAATGTTCAGGTCAGATGTGCTGCAGGCAGGATGACCATTAGGTGACAGGGATGATGTTGTGGGAAACTTGGTTTCCGGGTGGCAAATCTGAGCATCGCAGGTACTAGTTGCCATCTGAATTGGTGGGGCTGGGTACGGTAATGGCTGAGATCAAGGGTGCTATTTTTTATAGTGTCTTTACTTTAAAAATAATTATTCTTTACAATCTATGAGTCCAACTTTGGTTACATTTGGCAATATTTGGCAGGTCAAATTTTCTTTTGAGGAGAAAATTTTCTGTATTATGAGATCATATGTATCTTAGTGGATCTTACTCCACCTACTCCATGCTAAGGATTGTTTGTTATAGATGGCTAATTTGTAGGCCAAATGCTAATTTTCATTGTACCTACTTTATTATTAGTATTAGTAGTAGTAGTAGTAGTAGTAGTAGTAGTAGTAGTAGTAGTAGTAGTAATGTTGCTAAAATGTGATGCTTGAGTTATGTAATATGAAAACCAGTAACAAATAAAATTGAAAGGATCCGACTTCCTTGTATCTAGAAAATCTCCCATAGCTGCATCAGAGGAAACGCTCTGATCTCAGGCTGTGATTATAATTGATGATTTTCAAGAATCTTACTAATACATGAGACCTGTCACTCACTCATTACCAGCATTTTGTTTTGTCACGCCTGGTGGAGAACCACCTTTACAAAGGCTTGAGACCAGGGCAGATGTGTTCTCAAATGCATTTCTGTATAGCTTATTTCAAGAGAACTGAGTATATTCCTCTCAGTAGGCTCCAAACTTGAATTTTGATTTCTGACCTTAGTAAGAATCTAAGCTAGAGAGTTCCAGGTATATATTTAAGATCTGTGTAAGACAAATGTAATAGAAAAACATGTGTACATTTGGGTGGCTGAACTCTCAAAGGATAATTGCTTAACTAAGTAGAACAATCAATGTTCAACGGTCTTAGGGGTCTGGATGGGCTTATAGGTGGCCTCAAACACACTGAGTCAGAATCCTTAACCTGGAATTTCTGCTGTGTGAAATGAGATCTCTGCTTTGCTCATAGTTTTCCTGTTGATACTGTAGGTGACAGGATAAATAATAGGCATGAGAAAGGCATGCACATTCCTCCAAAGAAGCCTTGAGGTTGGACAAGTCATTTACCTATGTTCCATTGCAAGAAGCTTAATAAAATAGGGTGCTTAATGGCATCAAAATGGTCTTTATTCTAGGTGGACTTATTACAGACAGTGATCAGTAAAATAAAAATAAATGTTAGGAAGGTTCCACTGGCCATCATCTTAATTTCTTAGAGAAAGGTAATTCAACATTTCTCTCTTCTGTAATTGTGCATCTATTGGTAAAAGTTAAAGATTTTTTAGATTTAATACATTTGTCTGAGAACAGATTGATGCTGAAACACTGAAAGCTAGTCCAAGCGCCAAGAGCAAGTGACTGTGAGGCATCTTAGGATGGGACACGTACATCAGTGTAATCTCCTCTCCATGGCTTGGGGAATAAGACAGAAGAAGGGACAGAAGGAATGTGAGAGCAGGAAAATGGAAGGTGTGCTAGGAAACGTTGTCTTCTGGACATGACATGACTCTTGTACGCAAATCTCACAGTATCTGTGGTTCTCTTGGAAGACTTACATAAGATCAAGTAAGTTAAATTCTTGTATGCATGGTTGAAGTATGCTAAGGTCCCAACCCTATTGGCAAGTGGTGGCTGCTAAGTGATGAAGGCCACTTTTCTTTGGGGCTGTGTCTTCTGTCAATACCTCAGTGGGTGTCCATATTCATGTACACACAAGCATATTAATTGAACCCAGTGGGTTATACTTTCTTTGCTTTCCCCCCCTTAGGGTCTGGGGATGTTAAAGGAGAGTTTGGTATGGATATGTTCAAAATACATTGCATACTTGTATAATATTTCAAGAGAATAAAAATTAGTCTGGCATCAATGGGAGGGGAGGTTCTTGGTCCTGTGAAGGTTCGATGCTCCAACATAGGAGGATGCTAGGACAGTGAGTCACAAAAGTTTGTGTGTGGGTGAGGGAACACCCTAATAGAGGCAGAGGGAGAGGGAGAGGATAGGAGTTTTGTGGAAAGTAAACTAGGAAAGGGGTCATTTGAAATGTAAATAAAATGACCAATTAAAAAAAGAAAAAAAGTCAGTCAAAAAATAAAGATAAATTTATACAATTAAATAGCCTTCAAATGGTGTCTATTGAAGAAAACTGAGACATGTCTGTTTTTATGGTTTCCCTATTCAAATCAGTGCAGATATACCCAATTATTTCTCTAGTAGGTATAGCAAACACAATTAGCTTGTTGTTAGAAAACATATTCATAATTGTCAGTGAATCAGAAACATAACATTACTCGGAAAGCTTAATGATTTGGTGGTTCTCTGAATAATAAAGACAGTTTGGGATCTTAAATGTTAGCTTACAGAGAAAGTCTCTGAGCTTCTAGAGTAGTCTTTCATCTGCAGATGATCCAGGGGCTTGTTAATATTAACAATGATGTTCTTTTTCCTTCCACTATGCTTCTCTGCTGGGAGCATACAGCCCTCTATTTTCCTTTGGGCCTTTGCTCACAAGTAGCCTTTGTAGTATGTTTTAAGGATTTGAGAAGAAGAATTGAAGAACAATTGTGAAGCAATGAGGGAGCCCCGCTTTCTTTTGTTTCTGGGTCATTTAACCATCCTCCAGCATATCTCCATTAGCAGACAAAGGGTGAGACTAAGACTGGATATTGTCTGTCAAGTCTCCAGAAAATTATATTTTAACAAAATTACTGTGGATTTGCCTTGCGTGGTTTAGGTTATCTACAGTACTTTTATGGCATGAATTTCAACAGGATCACTTTATAGGAAAAGCAGATATACTCTTGGCTTTAAAGAGACAAGAACACAATTGGAATGAACAGACCCTTTTGTACTGAAAGGGAGAAATACATAGCTAGGTAATATAAAGAAAACTGCCTAAATGCTCCCAGATAGATGTTTATTACTTCTTTTTTGAAATTGGGTAAGTACAGTGAATGATCTCTTAGTGTCAGCTGTTTGATGCTAGCATATGTAAGTGTATCATTACTATTTTTAATATCTTCATGCACTCTCTTTAGACCTGTTGTAAAATGCAGGATCTTCTTGACATTATTTAAAATGAATTATTTCAAGAGATGATTGGAGCTCTTCTTTTTGTCACATGAAAGCAGCCATGGTGGCTTTCCTTAATACTTTCTTAATACTGGACACTTTTCACTCATTCCAACATATAGAAAGGAACAACAAAGGCTAGAAGATTAGGTTCAAGATCATGGTAAAGGTGGTGGAGGGGTTAAAGGGCAATGCCTTGAGATTTTGAGCCAGGACTTTCCACTGAATAATTCAACTATACTATTTTGATCTTTTTCAGTTATCCTCTGAGTGGTTAGGTTGTTTTTTTTCTGTAGGAGTTCATATGACTGTCCACTCAGCAAGTTTTATTACTCTCAGGCTTAAGTGCATTCTTACCTTTTAACTACACCCTAACTTCCACCAAGCTGCTTGTTGAGGGAACTGGGTTCTTGGGAGCTGTTTGGGGAGATGTTATTTTAAGTGCCATAGAAGCTGAGACTATTATAACTGGGGTAGAGACCTTGCGACTCAACTCTTTCTGGGCACAAATAATCGCAACTATAGAGAGGTCCAGCAGACTACTCATTACTACACAAGGTTTTGGGTTCTCTCGGTACTGATCAAGACAGTTCTTCATGAATAAATTATGGGAGACTTCCTAATGAAGAAATGTATCTCAGGCAATTTTTCAACCTTGCAAATATTCATAATGCCTGCAAAGGATTTGTAGGTAGCATCTCTGCAGCATTTTAGTGGGCAGTTGTCTTGTCTTTCTACTGTTTGTACTTTATTCTCCAATATCATAAGGCTATATTTAAAGTACGTGCTAAGAATCTTCTATGTTGTTCTGAGTTTGACTCTTGCACTTAAAAATGTCATCCTATCAGCACATTTGCATCCAAGCAAATGATCCTTGACTGATTCTATACTTCTCATTTCATGGAAGATATTCTTTCCCAACACCAATTTCTTCTATACTGGATTTCAGCGAGCCTCTTGTACAGAGCAGATGTTTATCTCACCTAGAACATGATGTAAAGCAAGTGCTCGTAACATCCCGGGACAAAATAATTTCTAGATTCAAATCTTTGTATGTGAATAAGAGTGTGGGCAACTCATTTTCCAAGGATTTGACTCTCAAAATTGAAGGTAATATCATCTTAGTCCTCCTACATACCTTGATTTTTTTCCTAAATGCCAAGTTCACAAGCGTTTTCTGGATTCTTCCAGCATGTAAAGGAATATTTTAGTTGCTTGGTTACCAACAAGCTGTTAGGATGGTGGATCTGGATCACTGGCTCATAATGGTTCTGAAAGAATCTGAACCATTTCTATCCATCATATCTGAGCCTCTTTAAATAAACTTCCTAGAATCAAGATGATCGTGGCACCCACACAAGTTGCATCTCTTTTTGTATCCATGGCAACACACTTGCTCTCTCGCCCATCCCACCCTGCTTTCAATCATCACCAAACTGCTGCCTTAATAACCTGAAAAACTTACATGGTAAGGATTTCTTGCCTCAGGGCCAAAAATCCTGATTAATTCATTGTATCCCTGCTAAGCATTTAGGGAAAATATTTTCAACTTAACTCATCACTTTTTAAATCTCAATTAATCAATCCATTGATCACTTAGGGGAAAGAAAGGATTAAACTGTTTTTATATTGAGTTTTATGTTGCTTTGCCCTGCAGTCTAGGATTCTCAACATTGGCCAGCACACATGGGGAATGAGCAGGAAAAAGTCATGCTCAGTGACTGTGTTAAGATATCCCACTTATGGCATTGTAGAAATGGCTCAGCAATTAAAAGCTCTTGTTCTTGCAGAGTACCTGGTTTCAATTACCAGGTGTCACATGATAACTCACAATTGTCTACACCTCTAGTTTCAGAGAACATGATGCCCTCTTCTGACTTCTGTGCTCTCTCTCTCTCCCTCCCCTCCCCCTCTCCCTCTCCCTGTATCTCTATCTATCTCTATCTCTATCTCTAATATACCACTTCTATCTAGAGCACAATGTATACAAGCTTGTAGCTACTGGCATCTTGCCATTGACCTGGCATAGAGCTCCTCTTGGTGGCACTAAACTCAGCTATCGCCTTTCTTATAGGGGCTAGTTTCATGAGATACAGGGATGATACATGGGTCACGACCAGGGAGTACCTGCATTAGAGTCCACGTTCTTGTTTTCTAAAATCATGCAGAGCTGAAGAGAACCCTGGAAATGCTGGTTGAAGTGACAGAGGATCTTGTAGCAATTTTGTCCCACCCTGGGCCTAAGAGAAGATGCTACATCGCAGAGCAGAAGTAGTTCTCATTCTGCTGCTGCAGAGGGAACACCATTTTGGGGCATGTGGTTCTTGTCTTGTTCAAGCCTGCTCCTCCCACTCAGGTCTTATCATCAGAATCCTCTGCTCACATCATGAGAAATGATGCATTCCTTTCTGTTTAATCTTACTCTACAATCCTACATGGTAGAGATTTGGAATGGTCTGTCTCATTTCTCTCTCTGTGCTTCAGAATGTATTTTGTTTGCCCAATGATATGGCAGGCAGATTAATTATCTTATGTGGTATATATTGTGGTGTATTGCCTGATTCTTCCCTTTATTAAAGTTTCTTTTTATCCCCCATCTTTATTAACTTGAGTATTTCTTATTTACATTTTGATTGTTATTCCCCTTCCCTTTCCGGCCCAACATCACCCTAACCCCTCCCCCTCCTCTTCTATATGGGTGCTCCCCATCCTCCCCCCATTACCGCCCTTGCCCCAACAATCACATTCACTGGGGGTTCAGTCTTGGCAGGACCAAGGGCTTCCCCTTCCACTGGTGCTCTTACTAGGCTATTCATTACTACCTATGCAGTTGGAGCCCAGGGTCAGTCCATGTATAGTCTTTGGGTAGTGACTTAGTCCCTGGAAACTATGGTTGGTTGGCATTGTTGTTCATATGGGGTCTCAAGCCCCTTCAAGCTCTTTCAATCCTTTCTCTGATTCCTTCAACGGGGGTAAAGTTTCTTATTACCACTGAGTGCTCAGGAGTATTGAGTACTGACCCCTCACACCTGAGTAACTCTGCTCTACCAACCGTTGACTGAAAGGAAGCTAATTTGCCCGAAGTTATGAGTTCTAACCTCACAGGACAAGATCATATGAAGATATAGAAGGTTGTACCTTTGAATCTTTTGGGGAAAATTCTGAAGGGCTATGCTAGGTGAGAACACTCCTCAGACCTCTCTTTCCTCTCACATCTCAGTCTCTCTATTTGTCCCCTCATCCCTTCCCTCCTAATAAAAGGAACATGAGATCTTTCCCAGGAGAATTCCATCTAAGCATCTGTTTCCCAGGTAACCAACCCTAAGTCATGGCATATCTAGGATGAAATAATATCTATTAATTAACACTTTAAATTATGAATTAAAGAGTATTTAGTGGCATAGAGAAATGGTGAAGTAAATGAGATAAATACAAAAATAAGGAGAAAAATCATGCATGCATTCTGTTCCTGATTATGTAAGAATATTCATGATAAGGGAGAATGTGAGCAAAAGAATAGATGCATCCACGCATATGTGTTCCTCCTCGGAAGGAATTACTCCTAAAATAGAACTGCCTTCTCTAGAACTTAGTCTCAATTTTTTTGTAAACATTTTACAACGAGCATATGATTGTTAATTTGAAAACCTTATTAAGCTATTTAAGAGGAAAATGGGATAATATTATTAATCAAATTCACAGAACAAAGAATACAAAACTATTATTCAAGTTAACTTATACAATTAAAGTCTATGTAGCTCACTCTTAAGAGAACAAAGCAAAAGCTTCAAGTTCACCCCATAGTCCTCTGTTCTGTCCCTGCTCATCCTTGTCTTTACCTTGATGGCTTAGAAGTTATCACCTCCCTTTGTGTGCAGCAGTATCTCCTCACCTAAACTCACCTACACTCTTAACCCTCAGATATTTAATTACGCCTATTATTTTGTACTGAGTGTTCTATAAATATGGGAGTTCACATCTTGAAGTTTGAACCATACCTTGCATTGGGTATATATTTACTGGGCTTTACGCAATGGAAGAGTAAAGTAAGATTGAAGGTAGAAGTTGACAGTTGATCTGGGAGATCGCTCACGGGTAAAGCATTTTCCATGCTAGCCTGAGTTACTGAGTTTGATTCCCAGAATCTACATAACAGTTAAATATTATATCACAAATATCTGTAATCTCACCACTCCTACAAGGATATAGGAAGCAGGGCTTCTGTTGAGCTGACAGTGTTAATGTTCCAACGTAACATGTTTATTTGAATGAGAGCACTGGGAACAAGGGAAATTCCTCCCTCCATTTTCCCATTTAAGAAAGGAGGTGGAGTCTAATGTGTGAGTAATTCTCCACATCAGCATCTTAGGATAGCCCCTACTGATTCAGCTTCTCATTTTTGCTTCCTTTTTCATGAAATACTGTGACTCCACACCATGCTCAGGGGTTTCTTTGTGTTAAGTGAACCCAGTAATGTGGGGCTTTGTATTTGTTACTTCTTTTCTCTCATTGGAGGATGTAGAATGTATTCCTCCCATCATAGATCACTTTCTATTGCTGTGATAAAACACTGACCAACATCAAATTAGGAAGGAAAGGGTTAATTTTCCTTGCATGTTACTGTCAATAATCAGAGTCAACAAATTCTGTAGTTGTGGCAGAGGCCATGGAGGGGTGCTGCTTAGTGGCTTGTTTCTTGTGGCTTGCTCGACCTGCTTTGTTATACTTTCCATGGCCACCTATTCAGGGTTGACATCACCCATAGCAGACTACATCTTCCCACATCAGTCATTGATTAAGCAAATGCCCTTTAGACGTGCAAGACCATCTGATGGACATATTTACTCAGCTGAAGTTCCTCCTTTCCAATAACTCCAGCTAGTATGAAGCTGACAAAAATCTAAACAGCAATCTTCCCTGGGATATATAATGCCTGTAAACACTCCTCTTTCCTCCTTCGCCATCACATCCCTTCCCTTCCGGGCACTGCTACTTTGCTTAGGATCTTTAAACTTACATGCCTCCAGATCCACATTTTCCATATGGGCTGTCATTTCCATTGTTATATCCTATTAAAAATGTGAATGTCTGAGTATCAGGTTGTTAAAATATATGCACAAAAACATTTACAGAGTGTGAAGCAAAGAGCCTTGTAGAATTCAGTAATCTATGGCAGACTGATGGGGTGCTGTTTTGCTGATGAACAATATTTTACTTTGAGATATCTGAAGAATTGGAGGTAGAGTGTATATACCTCTGGAGATCTTCTGCAAGTCCTTAGAGAAAGACGCAAACTATTAATTAGATAGATATCATAGCTGAGCATATCTCACAGCATGGATATTCGCGAACATTCACTACAGCCTGTGCTATGTGTGTTTCTCTTGAGCTTCAATGCTGAAGTTATATTTGCAACACCTGCTATTTCCATCCCAAGATAATAGGCTAGTTAGCATTTTATCGCTTCCAAAGTGTAGGAATTTCTACGCTCCCCAGCATGAGTTATTTGATAGGGATCTCTTCTGAGGGCTCTCCTGCCACTACCAACGTTGTAAGCTATCAAACCTGTATTAAAACTGCATATAAAATGGGGAGGACTGTGTTCTGGTTGTTAGAACTAAAGCAATAATAAAAACTGTGTGAATAAAGGAGGAAGTATGAGACAGAATAAAGGGGGGAAGAAAATGCTTGAAAATCTAGCAAAACAACCAATTCCTTCAACTTCAGATGCTTATTGCTGTGATGGTGCTAAAGGGATCCTCCCATTATGACACCTCCAACCTATACAGATGTTATTCTCACAGAAATTTAGGTCAACAATTATTACAGAAAAAGCATGTGTAGATTTTGAATTGTATCATCACCATAATTATTGTTAATACTCTCATTACTGTAATTTTAGAGATTATGCTAGCAATTGAGCCTTGGTCCTCTTACATGCCAGGAAATTCTTCTGCCTTTGAACCCCCAGTCTTGAAACCTTTTAGTTTGATGCAATCCTGTGCGTGCTTTTGTTTTTGTTTGTTTGTTTGTTTTTGTTTTTTTTTAGAATGGTACAACCAACAGAGTACTGCAAACATTTAAAGAATGGAGAAAAATGTTTGTAAATCATAAATCTAATAAAAATCAAATATAAAATGTCCAAGGGACTCAAGTCAACAAACAACTAAATGATTAATGAATGGACAAATGGCCCAAATAGTTGTTTCTCAAAAGAAGTTAATAAAATGACCAAGATGACTGATAATCATACAAACTGAAAACCACAAGGCAAGATGACTTCACATATAAAATCACAGCTAAACGTTTGAGGATGTAAAATAACGGAGCCCTTGAATATAGTTGAAGGGAATATACATTAACTGTTCTGTATCACTTCCAGTTCCACAGAATGATCTTGAAGATTAATTAAAGTATTTGGGAAAACAGTGTAAAGGCTCCTTAAAAAAATAAAAAAGACAATGAATTATTGTTTAACCCTGAAATATCAGAACTAAGTAAATAAAGAAATGAAATCAGCATATTCGAAAGATGTATTTATTTATGTGATCAGTGCAGCATTGTGCATGATGACCAAGATACACAGAGGATGGATGAATGAAAAAATGTGGCAGACATCCACAGTGAAATATCATACAGTCATGAAAATAATGGAATCTTGTCATTTGTAAAACTACAACTCTGAGGACATTGTGTTAAATTGAATAAGTAAGGAAAATTATTTCACTTGTATTCAAACTCTAAAATTCTAACTCTTAGAATCAGAAAGTTAATTGGTGTCAGCTTGGATACACTGTGGGCTCAGGAATTAAAGAAATATTAATTGAAGGATACACATTCTCAACAAAAGCAAGAGAAATAATTTCATGAGGTTGATGCTACAACATAGTGACTATAGTTACTAATTGTCTTCTGATTCTTAAATGATTTTAAATCTTAATTCCCTGAAGTACAATATGTAATTTTGCACAATGCAAATCAACATGGACATAGCCAATCCTTACATATATGTTTCAGACATGTTGTGTCTTATGTTCCGTATAGTTTTTAAATTGAAAAACAACAATACAAACATATCTGAAAATGGGTCTGATTTGCCTTAGCTTTTGAAATATGTATAAATTGTCATTGGAAAAAGGAATAAAATTAATCTTCACTATGTATTTAGATATGTAAATGAATCCTGAGAAATGAATCTATGAAACTTTAAATAAAATATACAGAAAAGAAAAATACATATGGGCTATAATGTATGAAATTAGCCATAAAAAAGATTGTATCTTCTGCCTTTGCCATTTGGTCCTTGTTCTGGGGACACCTTGTTGACACGCTGAGAGGCTTTCATATATCTGTAAACTGAAGCTTCATGTCAAGTACAAATGTACAGATCTCATGAATGAGCCTTGACAGAATCATAATGTGAAATTCCTAGGGTACCATACCACGAATATTTGGCTAGACTGTTCATTGATTCTGACTCACAGAAATCAAGGGCAAAAAATATCTGTTGCTGCTCCAAAGCCACAAAAGAGTGATTCATTTACCAAGACAGACAAGGGATGCACCTACTTGGGTATTAGCATGGCGTAGAGACATGGACAGATGGAAGGAGGGACAGACTAGGACCCAGGAGGCAGAGGCTGAGGAAGACCAAGCAGTGATCTCTCCCCATGCCTGTCATGCAGGCAGTCCTGAGGACATTTTCTAGAAAGAAGCAACAGAAGTGAGCTTTCCAAATGCTTTGAAGTACCTAGAAAGCCTGCAGGGAATGGCACTGGGTAACCAAGAGGTCTCGCTTTTCCTCTTTATCATCTAGGCCATTAACTAGAGTGAAGTTCTTTGTGGAAAAATGCAAATAGCTGGAAACGGAGTTGAGCTCCCTCCACCTCCCCTTAACTGGAAATATAATTGCAACTCTTGCTCACTGCTACGATTTTTTTAAACTCTGTCACGCTTTGTTGGCTCACTGCTTTTCATCTTACTGTTGATTCAAGCAGCCTGACTTCTCTTTGATGCTGAAAGACTGAGAATGTGATTGGAGAGTATGGCCGAACTACAATGTGTTTTTATTTGATACTGCTGCTTTCAACATTCATAGTTAATGTTTTCTTTGTTTTGCTTCTCTTCTTTTTTTTCTCTTAATTCAACTTGGGGGTTAGAGAGTGGAGGTGAAGACAAGAATTCTCTGCTGGGCTCAGGATCCTGACAATTATTTTAACACAATTGCATAATTCTTTGTGTTCTATATGTCTCCGTTCTTATATTCCTTGGTTATCAACAGGTACAATTTGTAATGCAACAGAAGTAACATACATAAACAAAGGTAGAAGAGTGGGTATGTACATTTTTATCAGAGAGAGAGAGAAAGGGAGAGAGAGAGAGAGAGAGAGAGAGAGAGAGAGAGAGAGAGAGAGAGGATACAGATAGAATGACCTATCCTTTCTTCTATGATAACCCTCTATAAATTGGCTCAAATACTTCTCTAGTGCCTGTCCACATCAGTGAGGGTGGCTCTTCCTTGTTCATCCGCCCATTTGCATGCCTATCTGTCCTGAAAACACTACCACAGAGACATCCCACAGGATTAGTTTTATCTGGGTATTGTTCAGCTCCATCAAGTTAACAGGAAATTACCCACCAAAAGCCTATCCGTGGGCTGTTAAAGTCTACCCTTGTCAAGTTTGCACCAATATGTACTTATATTCTTAAATCATAATTGGTTTCCAAATAAAGATAACAGAATAGCATGACTTCACTCAACACAATATGCTTTTCTCTCATACCACCAAAAATGCACTAATCCCCTCCCCACAAAAAGTAGGTATGGTCCATGGCTGTTTTACCCTCTTCCTGTTACCTGTAATTAAATACTATGATGTAAAATCAATGATATTTAAATATTTAGATGAGTACTATATATTAAATATTGCGCATTATCTAAGTGAATGAGAGGAGAGAAAAAAGATATATGAGAACAAACATACACACACACACACAAACACACACACAGCCAAAGTAACTCATAACAAGAGGAGATAATATTATGATGGTGGCAGTCATCTTCTCTGTAAGCAGTCATGTCGGTGTTTAAGTGCACCTTCATTAGTTATTCTCTATTCTGAATGCCCTTTGACTTCAACAAAAACATTAGCTATTCATAACTAACTATGCGTCTGTTCTTCAAGGACCTGGGCATTAGTAGCTCTCTTGAGTTGGGTTGTTGTGGTTTTTCAAAGACTTACTGTAGGGTGTAGTAATGCTGAGGGGTATAGCCCAGGATTTCCCATGTACTACATTCTTTTCTCATTGGGTAGAGGTGTCCCACAGTCTTTCCCTTATAGTTCATATGAATCATCATAACAACAAAATAGCTCACCTCTTCCCCATGAACCCATAGCACATTTAACTCTTCAGAGTATCAGGTGAGATGATTCCTTTTTTTAATTGCATTTTTATTTACATTGTAAATGTTATCCCATTTTCTGGTTTCCCAGAAACCCACTATCCTCTTACCCCCGCTTCTATTAAGGTGCTCTCTTATCCACTCACCCACTCACTCCTACCTCCCTGCCCTGGCATTCCCCTGCACTGGGGCATTGAGCCATGACAGGACTGTTCTGACATAGCGAAGAGGCAAAAATTGATATTGTAGCCTTCCTTAAAACATGATGTTATGTTAGATTTACTGTATATGTGAACTCAAAGCTACAGTGGGTCGATGATCAGGCAGAAATAGTCTATGGATAAGTTCTGTAAATGTCTACTCTAGGAGAAAATGAATGAAAAACATTTTGGTATGTTGGTAGATACTGGGACCAACAACCAAAACCTCTATAACTACCTAAGTCAGGTCTAGAGGTTGTGCTTAAGATCTCTTGCTGCTCTTCCAAAGGACCCAAGTTTGGTTCACAGCACTTACCTTACTTGGCTCACAGCTACCTGTTTCCTGAAACTCCAGCTCCGAGGGATCAAAAGTCCTTTTGTGGTCTTTGTGGATGCCAGTATACACACGAGTACCTTAACACATATACCCACACCCAACAACAAAAACCAGATTTCCCTGATTTGTAGGCAATACAAACCCTCTCTGCCAGTGTTCACTGCCTTTTGTTTTCTATATTGTTTTGTTTATTTATGTAAAATACTTCCCTGTCCTTCTCATAGGAAGATGAATTGCATTTAAAACATTAGTAGATAATCCAGGATAATCTCATTATCTCCAGGATCACTTTGCCCAAACAAGGCAACATTCACAAATTTTCGCAATTAAGATCTCATTACTTTGATGGCCATTCGGTGGGCCTTCATCAAGAACACTTCTATGTTTTCCTCATTGGAACTATATCACTGTTTCCAGTGTGTCATGGATGTAAAAATGACCCAATCTTCTTTGAAAACACAGAGGGTAAAGCAGATTAGATGGAGGAATTGTAGCCCAGACAGAGGCAGAGCTGGTAAATGATCCATGGGTGTGCACCGTCTCCCAATTCTGTGCTGTCAATTGTTAGTCCTCTGTCCTGAGTGCCTTCCTTTGTAATCCTCTCATACTCTCTGCTGTAAAACATGGATTTTGTTTCCCATTAGAAATTGCTATCTCACATGCTGCAATCAAGACCCTATCTGTCATTATTGCCCACTACAAAGTTTTATTAACTCTAGCATGAATTTACTACTCCATTTCCACCATGAGCTCCTGAATATGGTGCATGGACCTGAGATGAATACCATTTGATGGATGGTTGGGAGGTAATAGACTTCTTTCACCCAGACTGATATGTCATTACAAGCCTTTACTTTCAATAAATCTGAGCAGGGTCCCAGCATGCACTTATTTGTGGGGGATAGGAGGGCTGGAGAGGAAGATTAATTTTACTCCAGGACGCAGTCTAGTTTTGAACATTCTACTTGGTAATAGCTTGGGACATTGGCAGGAGGGATGTACATTTGCTGAAGAGATTGCGCACCTAGTTTCAATGGAGGTACTGCATGCAATCTCTGTGGAAGATGAAGCAGAGAGGGGTTCATGGATAGGAAGAAAAGCTTACAGATGAAAATAGTGAGTTGGGCTCCTTGAGAGTTACGGGGAGAATGATGAGTGGGAGAGACACAGTGACAGAGATTAAGGAGAGGAAGACCTGTGAATTTCCCTGAAAAGGAATCTGAAAAGGAATCTTGTACATTGGCAGATCTTGACTCATTCCTGCATCATGAAACAGTTTTAAATTGCTATCTAGAGACTTTGGCGGATGCACTGAGGCTTCTAGGAAGGCAAAGATGAAGTTGTGAACATTGAAAATATTTAAAGACAGATAGACTTGTGGAATGAAATTCTAGCCTGCTTCCTTTCTACCTCTTGAGTGAAGGAGACCCAGCAGGCTGTGTGAGGGACTAAGAGATCTGAGGGTAGTCAAAAAGGTACAAATAGTAAATGGAACTCTAGGATATAAATGCCAAGTGGCAGTCCCACCCTCAAGATTTATTGAGGACTTTGGTTTTGTGTGGAATGGAAGGGTATTCCCAAACAACAGGTTCTGTCTAGAGGATCAGAGGGCATTCGAAACATCTCCACAGAAGAGCAAGAGAGCCAAGGAATTCCTCAGGACAACAAAACTAGAGATCCACAGTGGGGAGAACCTGTTCCCATCAATGTTCCCTTCAGACATCTACAAACAAATAGCCCCTAAGTAATTGGACCTGTAAAGTTTTCATTTGATGACAATCAGGATTTGTAGCTAGCAGATCTCAGAATACTGTGAACCTAACCAAACCAAACCAAGCTAAAACACACAGAATCAGAGAGCACCCAGGGCCAGTGTGCAGAAGTCATCCTGGTGTCATTTATGTAACAGTGTGAGGGTCATAGTATATATATATATATATATATATATAGTCGTCTAAATTTTGCAGTATTATGAGAATATTTTCCTTGTCACTACAGTGTTTCTGACACTGACTGGCAGTACAATGTTATATCATCTTTCCTTCTACATTACTCATCCTCCGTTCCTCACATTTCCCATCGAACAGGCTAGTGCTTTGCCTGATGACCTGATGCAGCCATGAATCTTTGGCCCCCAAATAAGATTGTGTTTCTGCTCTAGTGGGACAGTCATTTAGTTGGGAAACCATCAAACAGTTTTTTGAGACTAATTTTAAAACAGAGATGACATTTTAGAATCAGGTTTTAGACTATTTGCTTGCATCCTCATTCATGCCATGTTTATCTATTTACCTGTGTGACTAACAGCCCAAGCATGCAGATACACTTTATTCCAAAGCTGGCTGTGGTCATTTGGGAAGCATATTATACCAGATACATGCCAGTGTTGGGGGAACCTGAAGAATCCTGTTTGAGTTTCCGTTTTGTTTTGGTTTTTGGTGTGTTTGTATGGGAATGCTCATGTGTGAATACGGGTAGGCATACAGAAGTGAGCAAAGACCTTTGGATGCTGCTCCTTTTGTTCCACTTTCCTTGAGAAAGGTCTTCCTTGGATCACCGGTATGCAGTGTGCCCAGGAGTTTCCAGGAGACTTCTTTCCCACTTAGGAGTAAGTATACTGATATCACAGATGCTAACTACCATATCTTTATGTCTGTTCAGGTCATTGGGTTTGCACAACAAGCACTTTGCTTATTAGTATCTCTCCTACCCCCAGAATCGTAGTTTCAGGGTGAAGAATACACTCAGTTTTCCTGCAGGTCTCACACTTTATATGAATCATCCTGGCATGACACTCTAACACATAGAAGCTTTATTAGTGAGGGTTTCTCCTCAGTTAGAAAGATGTAACTAAAAATGCTTTTTAAGTCTTAGTGCTTGTTTGTTAAAGAGAGAGCATGTGCTAGAGGAGGTGACAGGATGACAGTGTGACTCTCACTTTCCTCACTATGTGTGTGTTTGTGTGGTATGGGGCAGGACAGCCCTGAGTGGCAGGATATGCTGTAAGAATAAAAATCAGGCCAAATAACCTGACTTCTACAGTCTGGCTACAATGGCTGCTTTGAGATGGTTTCCTCAGGGCTCTTCCCCTTTATGACACTCTGTGTATTAGATGCTGCTTACAATTGTAGGAGAACCAAAGAAAGGAAATAAGAGGAAGCTTAACGAAGAGTCCACAAGAGACATTTATGCAACATGCACATATCCAGAGTTTAACGGAATCCTCAAATTGTGAAAATTAGTTTCCATGGTTCAGAATCGAGCCAAGGAAGGGAATTGAACTAAATGATCAAAGAAGTTAAGGAAAGAGGTAAAGTTTGAATTCCTGGGAAGAGGAAGGGAAGAAAGTGGAGAGAAGGAATAGTTAGTAAGTACATAGTCTCTGGAGGTTCAGGGACCAGTGAGGAGCAAAGGATTAGAAGTGGGTCACTTGAGGAGAGGCTACACTTGCCTTGACTTCTGATTGTGAAAGAGGGTTAGTGAGTAGGAGAAGGACATGAATGAGCCATGATCAGAACAGCAAGGCTTGCAGGCAGTGCAGCATATGGAAATCTGCAGTGGTCAAGAGGACGCCAGTAAGGGAACCATAGAAGAAATCCAATACAGAGATAGGAGTCCTCGGCTGAAGCATTGGAGCCTGGCCTTGTCTACCTCCTTGTAGATCTCACCAATCACTTTCAGCCTTCTCCTTGGGTTTTGTTTTATTATTGCTGTTGTTGGGGTTTGCTTTTGCTTGTGAGTATTTGTGTTTCTCTTTGCTGAGTGTATTCGGTGCTCAGTCTTGATCCTCTGGGCTCTGTGGAGATGTCTCCCTGTACTTCTCCCTCCCCTTCTATTCTGCCCTAAATGCAGGCTGTGATGGTGACTTGGCTTGTTTTTAGGTGTTAAGGAAACAGAGTCTGATTTGATTCCTTGTCTAAAAGAACTGCTGCCGTGGGCGATTCCCTCACTGATGTGAAGAAACTGTGACTCCGTCCCTGCCTTTGAGAGCTTGCACAGCAGCGAGGCTAAGCACTTCTTCAGTGGGCTGACATTTACTGAGTGTCTGTGACTCTGGGACCCACTGGGGCTTGCTAGCTGACTTGATAGATTGCCTCCTGTTCCCTGGCCCTCAATCCCCATCACACAGTTATTGTTCTCTTGGGCAAAGGCCTGTGGGAACACTTTGAAATATAAAAGGTTGTGTCTGCCCACACCTGACATATAATCTTGAACAGAAAAAACATGGAAATGGAAAGGCAATATAATGGTCATACAAGCAGGTAGGAGGGATGGTAGATGGGGGGGGGTGAAAACTTCCCCAGGCAACAGTGAGTGGGCTTGAGTTGTTATACCATGCAGGGAAACGTTTTCCATGCGGGTATGTAAGTACCTGGTAAGGTCTAGAAACTCAATTGTTCTGGAGAACAGTAAGATTCTCCAGGAGAGAGAACACTGCCTCCCCATTCTTCAGGAGCCAGGTATCTCAGTTGCTTCTAGAATTGTTATGACCAACCATCTGGGAGGAAGCGACTTAGAGGCAGAAACATTGATTTTGACTTCCAGTCATAGAGAATGTAGTCCATTCTGGAGAAGAAGGCATCATCATGTTGTGAAATGGAAGCTAATGGTCACATGGCATAGGTGGTCAGGAACAAGAGAATGATGAGGAAGCAAGCTCTGAAATTTCAAAGTCAATCACATAGTGACCTACTCCTTCCAACATGGCTCCTGCTCCTAAAGGTTCCGCATCCTGTTCAAACAGCCCCATCATCTGGAGACCAAGAACTTCTTGAGCTTGTGAAGAACATTTTATATTCAAATCACATGTAAGGGTAGTCTATAAAGTGACCTTTCTATGTAAGTTACCTTGCTTCCTAGTGTTTGAGAAAAATGTGTCTTTAAGGGATTGTGATTTCAGTAGCAGTGAATTTATAATGAACCTGTAAGTTAAGAGAGTTTTAATAGTTCCCTTTTCAGAGTTAACTTGAAAACTCAGGTATAGAAGGACATTCTTCCAGCTTCCTCTAGGTTCCCTTTCTGGTGACTGGGCCATTGCAGCATCTTTAAGAGGCTACCAAAATAAATTTATCACAAATTTCATTTGGAGAAGGAAAAAATACTTAAAACTACCGTGAAAAGAGAAGAAAAAGTTGGGGATTTACGTTACCTGATTCTTACAATTTCAGTAAAGTCATATGGACACCCAAGACAGTGTTGGTTTGGTAACAGGAGAGTGGAGTAGATAGGTGGACAAAATAGGGAACTATGAAATTGATTCATACAAACATCATCAAATGATTTTCAACATGGACTCTTCTACAGTTCAATATGGAAACAACTTTGACAAGAAAAATCTTATTCTTTGTGCCAAATAAATAAATCAGTTCTTATAAAAAACAATATTAGCTGTCAGTTTGACTGGATCTAAAGTGAACTTAAGAATAAGCTCATATGCAGTGCTGTGAAGAGTTTTCTTGATCAGATTATATGAAACAGGAAGGTCCACTCTAGATGTGGGAAGCACCTTCCACTGGCAGTCCAGTTAAAAGGATGTAGAGGCAGGAGACTTTGCTTTGTATCTGCTTGTATTCACTCTTACTGACATGTATACCTGCCCTGTCAGTGGGGCATTTGCTTGACAAACCTTTAGAATCAGTTTATTCAGGTTTCCAGTGTTGAATGGAGAACAGCAGCCCTCCAAGTATTCTCCAGACCTTCAGCTTCAGACTGGGACTACCAAAGTACTCAGCCTCATGTGCTGAGTGACTACTGGCTTCTCAGCCTCCCCAGCGTGAGACAACCATTTTGAATAAGACCATATCTGTAAGCCAACTGAATAAATCTCACATATATGTGTATGTATGTATATTTATGTGTTTATGTATGTATATCTATGCATTATGTATGTGTTCATATATTGATTATATTAAGTATAGTTTTTTGACAGTCCTTACTCATACAATTCCCAGTGGGCTGTATATGTGTAACAGCTAGATCCATCTGATTAACAAAAGAAATACACAAGACGAGATTGGTGATATTTCTTAGAAATAGCTTAGAAATCATCAACTGTAAAGAGGGTGTGCAGCTTCCTAGTTTGGAGAGAATTGTGCTGAATGCCTGCAGACAACTTCTTTTGCTTTAGCAGCTTGATTCCTTGATTCACCCTGGATCCCTCCTATTCACAGCAAATTAAATTCATGTGCATAGCCCCAAGCAAACTGTGTTTTAAAAAGCACGAACTAAATTTCAACCTTAAAGCCAAACGAGACACGAATGAACCTTTGCATGGTAATTCGGAAGTCTAGTCGCCTGGTATATATCAGGCTCTATTATAATTAAAACCTCCCAAATCAGAACAGTATGGTCTATTTGTGATATAAGCTGTCAGGAAGAAGCCACTCACGGGCTCACATACCCTACTGCAAAAGAAGGAAGAAGTGCTTGCCATAATGTAGATACATGAAGCACGTTTTAGATGTGGGGAACCAGTTAAAGAAACGCTGGTAGAGGAAGGAGGCAATAAAAACAGTACATTAATATTTTAAATGTTGGTAAAAAAAGCATGGCTGGGTTGGAAGCAAATGCTTAAAGAACTTCCCCTTAATAAAAATGACATTCTCAGTTATATGACCCACAGCAAATGGGTGTCTGCTGCATTTTTATTTAGCAATTTGTGTTTGGTGTTTTCACTTGGAGACGTTCCCCTATTCCATTTCTGTGGCATCCTTTACATAAATTTCCAGGAGGATTGGGGTGTAAAACTGTCAATTCCCAGCAGCTCATAAACTAATGAATTTAAATTTTAAATGGGGGATTTGAAAACATGCGGGGGCTGTTTTCATTATTTGATGGTGTGTGGCTCTAGCATAAATGGCAATCTATTAAGGCTGGGCAGAGCTCCCTTCAGAAACATGTGGTGAGAAAAATCTCTCTCTCACGCCCCTTCCTTTCTTTCAGTATCTCTCTCAATCCCTTTCTAGTAAAATTGCAAGCCGAGCCGACTTTCACCTTTGGAAAAGGCAAGGTGTATGTTATTTTAAAATCTGATTTGAGCCAGGGAAATATTATTCACCTTCATAAATCCCATCCTCACTTTCCTTAATTCTTCAAGGTTCCCAAGTTCATTTTGTATTCTTCTGCAAGATACAAGTGTTCCCATAAGGTGGATATTCCCTTCCCTACCCCTCTTTCTTCCTCCTATCCCCCCTTCTTCTCTTATGCACACATATTCTCTCCTGGGCATTTTCTCTCTCATATATTTGAAAACTATTAATTTACCAAGTAACCAATATAGAGGCACTCTTGTAAGTGAACGGAATATGTAACTTCCAATCCATATTGCAAAACTCAGTAGAGTTTGACAAGATTCAAAGTCAAACAAGCTTACAGAGAATGGCTAAGAAAAAACTGAATAACTAATCAAAACCTGAAGAAATGGTGGTTAGAGAATTATGTAGACTCTGGCTCTGTCAGCTTCTATGCTCCTATTCATAGTTTATCTACTAAAGAACTCCAGCTAGATACAATGGATAAAGTGGATCAAATATCCATTTAGTCTTGAGTCTGGATTTCTTCAGCCTCTGAGCATTTAAATTGATATACAATGTTTTGAAAGAGATGAACATAAGGATTTAGCCTGTTTCTCAGCAGAGGCTCAGCAGACAGCTGGTATGCAGGCACTTCGGTCAAGTGTCAAGCCAAAAAATAGTTGATCTTTATGTCAAGTTTCATAATTCAACATGTCTTTTGTTGTTTATATAATTTTTCACTATGCATGTTATTTTTTTCTTGTAAGTTTCAATGATCACTGAATTTTGTAAGGTTTTTCTTAGTAGGCAGGTTCTTGGTTTTCATTCCTCTAGGCAGTGTCCTAATCACACATGGAAAATGATTGCAAAAGCCATGTGTCTTGGTTAGATTAGAGATTGGAGGCAAAGTTAGTGTGTGTGTGAGTGAGTGAGTGTGTATGTGTGTGTGTGTGTGTGCGTGTGAGAGAGAGAGAGAGAACACATGTGTTCATACATCAGAATCTTAATGTATGTAAGTACACTTATCTATATGTGTGGTGACCAGAGGTTAACTTTAGTTTTCTGATATTTATTTTCATTTTATGAATCTGATTGTTTGCATAACCATGATCACCATTTTGTAGAATGCCATGAGGTTGTGAAGAGGACACTAAACCCTCTGAAATTGAAGTTAAGGACAGTTGTGGAGCTCATATGTGACTGCTGTAACCCAGCCCAGTCCTTTTGGATGAATATCCATCTAGAAATCTCTCTAATCCCATTAAAAAGCCAATAGCAATGGGGCTTCCCCTGGACTAACTAAAATCATGACTAGTAGCATCATTAGATCATTTCAGCACAAATATATTTTGCTCTAACAAATTGAGTACTGTTATTTCTTCTTAAAAATAAGCATCCTATTCCCTATAATCAGTTGTATAACATTTATAGTTGTGGTATTTCTACCTTATAGAGAAGATGAGGACTAGCAACCATATTTGGAGAAGCATTTTGACTTTTTCATCACTAAAGAAATACCAAGTTCTCAATCGCAGTCTGTTTTTGATCTCATATAGAAACTTGGCCTTTCAAGACATGGTTGGACTTGATTCTCTAGTCTTCTAGACCAAGGCTGTGAAATAACTGATAGAATTTAATTTAACAGAGACACAAAGTTCCTCTACCAAAGTGCTTTCTTTTACACTAACTTAGTTCTCAAACTCCATGATTTTATATCCATTTAGAATGACTACAGCCTAAAATTCATTAATGGAGTAACATAGACGGTTTCATTGTGCAGGCAATTTAGATGTCACGCCAACCATTTTCTCTTAAATACATCTTTGAAGCATTGGGTTACAGGTCTGTGTAGAATAGACAACAATTGAGGCTTCTGCTATCACCCACAAAATTTTTTGGATATTTCATGTATCTTTGGTCATTTTGAACACTTTGGGTAGATAGCTGGGGGAAAGGCAAATTCAGAGTAGCATGACTAGAGGAATGCCTGTGTTATTTCTGTTTCTGATAGAGGTGGTCTTTTTGGGGAGTTCTCTAAGTGTCACCAGCTTTGTTAGAATGTCTTTATTTCTAGGTATGTATAATTCAGTGTTATATCAATATCTATAAGAAACTTTCCAGTTTCTTATCTTCCATATTATGCAAGAAGTTTTTAGCAAAAGTTTTCACTGTAGTTTTCATTGCAAATGAAAGGCAATACATTTATGAATTTTTAATACTCCTGTCAAGATCTTACAAGGAGAAATTACTTTGGGAGGTGGGTATGGAGGTTAGAGGTAGGTTGGAAAGTGGATCATGATCTCAAAATAGTAAATGCTAGCTGAGTGGCTTTCCCAGAGAGAAGCGACATGCCCTGACGAGACTGGAGAACATGTGTAAAGGAGAGCTTATTTTCAGGTCTCCGCTGGCCTCCATCCTCTTCAAAAACCTCAGCTCCTGGGTTCTGCTCAACCCACATTCTGTAATACTTGCTCAAGTAGGCCTGTAGCACCTGGAAGGTAGACATAGTGGCATAAGGGAATTAAAAAATCACAGAATTAGAACATATGTTGACGCTCAGGCAGCGGTTGGCAGAACTACATTCAAGACTGGAAAGGGTTGTTTGATTTCTCTGATTTCTCTGAATGAGGTATCCCCATGTGGACACTGCTCTCAGTTCATGAATCACTCAATACTTTTCCCTGGCTAGGGATTCTTGGAGGTTGGGCATCTCATTTTAACTAAGTCCTTCCTCTAGATGCACTTTAATCACTTGTGTATGTATACATTTAGGTATGCTTAACTTAAAATCAGTAACTTTCCATCTTTCATAGACATTTGAGTGATCTCTCAGTCTCATGAAGTAATATTTGAAAACTGAATAACACCTGGTTGTCTCACAGACTCTTGCATCAATGAATGCTCACAGACATCTTCCAAAGACATGAATTAATTAAAACAAAATAAATGCCTACAGAAGATATATACATACACTTACACACATGTATTGCACTAGAGAAGGACAAATATAATTTCTTCTTGAGCCAATAGTAGGCTCAGTATATGTAAATGCTTGATGCCACACAGGTTGACTTGAGTTTGATCCTCAGAGTCCATGTATTTGAAGGAGAGAACTGACTCCAACAAATTGTCCTCAGATATCTGTGCATGCTCTATAGCACATGATTGTGTGCATACACACACACACACACACACTCACACACACACACACACACACACACAAATAAAAGCCAAATTTAAGTTCTCTTCCTCTCTACATAGTACATAGTTTTGTTCTAAACTACACACAGAGAATGATTCCACTTGTGCTGAACTGAAGTATTTAAGAAAGTGATAGGTTCAGCTGTCATAAGCAGACTAATTAGAAAGTAAACAGGGAGTCATCACAGGACCGTATCAATCAGATTCAAAAGTTATTGGTCAGAGACATAAACATCTAGGCATCTCCCTTGTTATATATATATATATATATATATATATATATATATATATATATATATATATATATAAAATCTTCTTTGGGAACAGCTACAAAGTCAGAGTGAAAGGACTCTGAAATAAGATGAAGCAATTGGGCTTTAATCTAACTCTATTTGACTGAGGACCCTGAGCAGTTATATCTAACTCCTCTAAAAAACGTCCCTAGCTTTATTGCTTAAAGGCAAAGAGAAAGTAAAAATGCATATGGAAAGTACTTTTGCACATGTTAAATAATTTCACGATGTGAATGTAGTGTAGGTAATGTGAGCATCAGATAATGACTTGACTTTGAAAGTTACTTCCCAATGCCACGATCCTTCCCTTCATGTGTAGCTCTTATTAGCATATTTTCTTGATTCTTTAACACTGCACTTTCCAAGTAAGAGAACTAGGATGGTAGTCATGGTAAAAAAAAAAATAAAAGAATTAGTTGCTGAAAAATTTTAAATGAAAGGTATAACATCATTTTTGTTTAGTTCTTACTTTTTCATTTTTATTAGTTCTTTGAACAATTCATAACACATTTCTATCATATTTACCCCTTTCTCACCTTTCCTATCCAGGATATCTCTCTCTCTCTCTCTCTCTCTCTCTCTCTCTCTCTCTCTCTCTCTCTCTCTCTCTCTCTTTCTCTGTGTGTGTGTGCATGCATGTTTGAATCTTCAGTCCAACTTGTGCTGCTCTACTCTTGAATATGTTGTCTTCTGCTGGAGTCCAGCCAACCCACCAGGGGCCAAATTAAAAAAAAAATTACTTTTCCTCTTCCAGCAGTTAGTAATTCCAGTTAATCCTTGCTAAAGTTGGGATTTCAAGCCCACCATTCCTTCCATGCCTATTTTTCTTTTACATGAGCTTGCACAGGCCTTGAGTATGCTGTTGAACCTTCTGTAAATTCATAAGTACAGTGGCCTTTTCTGTGTCACTAAGGAGAACACTATTTCCTTGCAGTCATCCATCTCATCTAGCTCTTAAAAATTTTCTGGTTCTTCTTCCAAAATGCTTCCTGAGTCTTGGGATAAGGGGGTGTGGTTGAGATATCCCATTTAGGTGTAGCATCCTCAAACTCTTATTTTCTTTTTTTTTATAGTAAATTTTTTTTTTATTTTTTATTAACTTGAGTATTTCTTATATACATTTCGAGTGTTATTCCCTTTCCCGGTTTCCGGGCAAACATCCCCCTCCCCCCTCCCCTTCCTTATGGGTGTTCCCCTCCCAACCCTCCCCCCATTGCCGCCCTCCCCTCATAGACTAGTTCACTGGGGGTTCAGTCAACGACCAGCTCCTGAAAAAAAGAAGCTTCTTTAATGAACCTAGGGAAATCCTCTAATCTATGGGTATAATAATAACACTAATCTCTTTGATACTATCTCTACTTATCAGAGTAATAATTGTAGTTGGATCTCCTCTAGAACCTTTGACCTGTCTGGTCCCAGATTCATAACCTCAGTGTTGGTGTTTCTTTTAAATATTTGCTATGTATCATGTGTTCCAAGATCAGAAGTGATATTAAAATATGAATGATAAAATATCATCGAAGCTTCACCATTGGGTTGTAAGTAGCTTCAAAAGTTTGATTTAACATGCTTATAATAATTACATTAAAGGCCACTGGAATTCCAGCAGGTTTCCGAAGGATTCAGCATCTAATGAAGTAATCTAATAAATTGCAAGGCTCTCAGTCAGTGAATAAGCACTTTTGCAGCTTAGAACTACAATTTATCAATAGGACGCCTTACTATTAGACTTGTTTTCTAGCTTTCTTTGAAGGTTTAAGGACCATTGTCCTCCCACACATTAGATTTAGTCACAGGCTATTATGAAAAGAAATAATTACTTTCTCAAGATCTGCAAGAACAGTTTCAATTTGGAGAAACGGGCTTGTATAACGGTTTGTGCCCAGATCTATCTGTCAGAAACACTAAAATATGTGGGGCGGAGGGAGATTGCAAAAAAAAATAATTGGATGATTTTCATGACAACTGGATAGTTTTGGGGTTAAAGTCTGCATGGTGCTCATTGTCAGTAGTTTAGGGAAACACAGAACCAAAACATGCTACTGGTTAGAGCTAGAAAAAAAAAATGTAGGCCAAGATAGAACAAGGGAATATGATAATATGGGAGGAGAAGCCACTAGTCATGTAAGAAGATGATATCCCAAGAACCATGCAAAACTCCTTAGCCTCAACTAACATGTAAGATGGTGGGCAAGAACAGGCTAAGAGAGCTCAACCAAGAGTTCTAGAGAAATAGAGACCAGCATAGTCTTCAGTCTGGACTTTAAGCCATGGCTAATAGGTAAGAAAATATCCTGGCCCTAAGGAGCAGAAACAGCAAGCTGACTTTTAGAAGACAAGAATAATCATAATTTATTTTGGAAAAAAAGTAGTTTTTATGTCAAAATCTGTAAAATTGCAGACCCAACAAGCTAGGCAGGACCAGTCATTCCAAACACACTAAATAAAATAGATTTGGTAAGATGGCTTAGTGGATATGGTACCTACTATCAGACCTGTCTAATGACTTGAGTTTGTAGTAAGAACATACATGACGGAAGGAGCCAATCAGTTCTCACAAGTTCTACACACACACACACACACACACACACACACACACACACACACTATAAGGGAAAATTTTTAAATGACATAGTGCAACGTACATAAAAAGTGATTTACTTAATGTGCCGCATTGAAAGAGGGAACAAATAAGAGAATCCAGTGACCGCCACATATATCTTCGGGGTAACACAATCAAGCTGATGGTTTGTGGAGGGCAGAAGATATGCATAATTGTGGTCCCACGCATCATTACTCCATCGTTTTGCTCCAGTTTTTCTTACAAGGTGGTCCAGTGAGTTCTCAGAACTGTGTGCATTCTTCTTTTAGGAGTCCACTTCCACTGAAAGGCACCAGTTTCAATTTTATCACTCCCCCAGCATTGGATTCCAGGAAATTTTTTAATTCTCTTGGTGTCCCATATTTCACTAGCCCAATAGCTGAGAGAAGCAGCTTAAGTATCTTCTTTCCTGCCACCATTGTTATGAAATCCCTTTGAAATAAGATCCTCTGCCCATCCAAAATGCTTTTCTAAAAGTTACTGTATATTCATTTCCTGTTTCTTCTCATTTCCTTAAGTGAGTCTCCCAGAGAACTATAGCCACTTCATTTTCTGTCTTTATAATCACTAAAATTCTCACTAGTAACAGGTATGTATGTTTGTGCATGTGCATACATGTGTAATTTATGTCATATTCAGAACTTGTATTGTATCTGCTAGTGCTAGTGCGAATTCCCTTCATTGGAGTTAGGTAACTCTCCCCTGTGTCTCCAGTCACTGGGAGACAATTGGGAAACAGCTTCTTTTTCCCCTCAGTTGAACAATCGTAGATGTTTGTATAAGTGTAAACATATACTCCCATAGTAAAACCCAACATACAAACAAACAAAACTTAAAAAAAACCCTTTTATTTCTTAGCATAAGTTCAAGAGACTTTGTAATCAGTAGATGAAAATCTACACCCTGCCCCTACCACACAGACATACACACACGCACACATATACACACATCTTCTCTATTTCTGTTTCTTAGAGAGTTCCCACTTGAATTCCAGCATATAGTAGGGTTTTAGGTAGAATTTCGTAAATGAGATGAATAATTTAGGATTGTAATCTGCTAGGGTACATTGATTATTCCTGTATAGTTGGGATGGGAAGAGGACAGTTGAGGGCTCTGCTTTTCTTCCTCTCTTTTAATCTGTGTAGGACTGCCTATCCCAATCCAGGAAGACAAGATCATTGTCATGGCTATAAATTGCATAAACAACAGATTTGGAACAGCAGCAGCCACCCTGTCCTGAATTGGCAGTCGTCACAGTCGCTCATTGAGCAGGTTGTTCCTTCATCTCTGATTTCTGTTGTCATGGCAGTTTCTTTTATATCCAGACTTTCCCTCAGACAGGACACAATTAACGCCTTGGAGATGAGTTTACTTTGGAGCTGTGCTAAATACTCTTAGGGGTCTTGCCAGTGGGTAATGCCTACTCAATATGACCTCCAAGTGAGGAGGGAGTCCCACTGTGGTACTGACTTCTGATTCCATCAAAATGACTCAAAACTTCACACATCTGCTGTCTTGTTTAAGTAGCAGTTGCTATTATTGCCTTACATATTCACTCTTTTAAACAAGTCTGTTTGCCCAGCTGTGATCTGGGGATCCCTTCTTATAGATCATGGCAGAGACCCGGGAAGAGATGACAGGAGGAAGGAAAGCTGAAAAAGAAGGTACAAATGAAAGTAACTATGGGGTTTGGTCACATTCCTGCACTGATTGACTCGGGGTGTTCTGATGTGTTGCCCCTAAACTTGCATTTCAAATAGGCTTAACTGATGCCCTCTAGAGTTTATGGGTGGTTTAACTATAATGTTGTGGCTCATAAAAAGCCATCTTCCTCTAAGTATTGCTGAATCGAACCTTCTTGTTCTTAGTTTGAATTCTTCAGCAGTAGCTGACCCATAGCTATGGGACTTCCAAGTGTGTTCTTTGTTTTGTACTAAAGGAATCTTTGGAGTTGCCATTTGGCTGGCTGGCCAGTCAGGGGAAATTACACAGATCTCTCTAAACCTTTGCTCTTTGCTACATTTGCGTTTTCTTCTGTGTCCTGAAATCTTTCTCAGCAGCGCAGGGGGATTTGCTATTGTGCTTCACACACATGTGCATTCTCATATGGGAATGTGGGTTCTTCTTTCACGTCAGGGACTTGACGTTCCTGGTACGGTGCTCAGACTAAGGAGTTGACGATCCCTGGTGACTGACATGAAAATATAGGTGAGTTAGGCTAGCTTGCTATCAAAACTTTAGAATCGTACACCAGGTACTTACGGAAAACCCAGCACCCCTTCTACCACTGCTGGAAACAAAAAGCTTTCAGCACAAAATTGAACCCCAGAGATATTTTTGTTACTTTATTTGCCAGGCAATCCATAACTCTTCCTTGAGATTTTTCATTGAATAAATTGGATAAGTATCCCATACATAAGCACACAAATTTCTCTAATGTGCCACATTAAACCTGATTTCTTCTTTGTCTGTTTTTGATGAGTTCATGGGACTTCTGGTTTTAATACCTGATTAGATTGTAGCTATTGATAAGAAAGAAAATATCCAAGTGAACTTTTTTTCTGTTTTTAAATATATAGCTAAGGGCGGGCAATTTGGCTCGTTAGGTAGAGTGCCTGCCTAACATGCACAAAGTCTTTGGTTCAATACTCAGCATTGCATACATTGGATCCAGTGATGCACATCTCTAATCCTGGCACTTGTGAGGGGGAAAAAGAGAAATCGGAAGTCTGCAGCAAATCTTGGCTCCACAGTGAGTCTGAGGCAAGGTCTTGATACATCAGATCGCAGGAGACTTTAAATGATGATGATTTCCACCCCACCCCCTACCCCTCCTAACAGATTGACACCACAACAAAACAATCTTGAAATGCCCATTTTGCTGCCTTTCCCTTTCAGATAGCATTCAAAGTGAAGTTTACAAAGTACTTCGCGACTGTCAGAGGATAGCTCCACACTGACAAAATAAGTTCTTTGTGAGCCAAATTGATAACATTGAAACAGTTGACACTGTGCATTTTGATTTTAATCTGCCAAATGATCTTGCTATGACTCATCAAATTAAAAATAAATATCACACCTATGGCGATTTTCACTTAAGCTCATCTTCTCTTTATTATTACTTCTGTCTGAAACTTCCCTTCAGAAACCTGAAATGAATGTATTGGTTAAACAATGCCTTGGCCCAAGCCTGGGTCTGCTCCTAACAGAAAAGTGAAGCATGCTAAGCAAAAAGGGGCTTAGTGAGAATCAGATGCCACTGCTAATGGGCAGGACCTTGGTGTCAGCAGGATTATGACTCATGATCTCTCATGTGCAGCAGGGGTTGATTATGGGAGGGCATCTATGCCCCTTCTCTGGATCCCCTTGTATCCTGTGGTGTATGAGGAGGCTGCTGACTGTATTAAAATACCCTATGGGTTAGAATCCATTTATTCACTTGCTTCTGGTGTTTCAAGTACATTGATTAGAGAGGCCTCAGCACTGTAGGTGTAAGGCACTATAACTATTTATTTCCTATTTGCCCTGCTAGAAATGGAGGGAGTCTTCCCCTAGGGTGGTACGGATGTCTGCACCCCATAGTCTAGACCAGTCAATTCCTGGAGTTTCTTAGAAAACCATGGAACGATTATGAAAATTATCACTCATTGCTGCTAATTATGTTTGTGTTTGTGATTGATTTGCTCTCACAGTACTTGATTACTTCAGAGGTATATGTGGTATGTGTGTGTGTGTGTGTGTGTGTGTGTATTTACATATGTTGATGTGGACACCAGAGGTCAGTGCTGTATGTGCTACTCGATATCTATCTTCCTTTCTCTTTGAGACAGGGTCTCTCATTGAACCCGAAGGTGACTGATCAAGCTACATTGGTTGAGAAGCAAATTCCATGATCCTTTTATTTCTCCTTCCACAGGATTGAGACTACAGATGGAGCCTGGTACTTTTGGCTGTTATATGAGTGCTAGAGACAAAGTCAAGTGTTCTTTATGCTTGTATGGCAAACACTTTACTAAGTAAGGTATTTCCCTAGTCCCTTTGTATAGGATTTCATTTCCACAAATTTCTGACCATGCCTTGTGCTGGCGATGAGTCTCATGGTCCATGCTTGTCTCTGGAATTAGTGAAGGCACCATTCTGTACTGCAACAGATAATCCCTTTACTGCCTTTCTCTTCCCTTCTTTTTCCTCTTTCTTGGATGAGTTTGTCTTTGAGCAGGTTCTGGCTAATGTTGGTGAGCATGTTGAGAAGGCCATGAGTCTGAGTGTCTTAGCTCCACTGCCTTCCCCACATGCTCCTGCCATTCAAAGCCTCTCTACAATGTCACTGCAAAGGAGTCTGGTTAGTCCATTAGCCTTTATTCTTGGTTTCACTTGTTCTGAAAGTGTGACTTGTCTTGTTTCCGCAGACACTCAGCCCTCATTCCACCGCAGAAATGGAGGGAGCAGCTACTGTGTGCCAGGGACAATGTTTCAGCTTAAAGAACACAAGACAAAGACCTTTCCACAGCATGGTCACAAAAATAGCAGATGTTTTAGCATTAATGTGACTTCTGGGCCGCACTCATATGAACAATGCTGTCTGATCCCAAATAAAAGAGTTGGGAGACTCTGGTTTTCATAGCTGTCTTTGTAGGACAACGTCTTTATTATTGCTGCCTCACCATTGCATCAGCGTACACCCCAATTTCTGTCCCTGATTCTCAGTCTCTCTGAATTAGTTTGCTAAGTTTGTGATACTAAAACAGTACAGACTGGACAACGGCCACTTATTTTCATCAAAGTTCTGCAGGCTAGACTGCACAGGATCAGGATGTCAGAAAAGCTGCCTTCTGATGAGGATTTTCTTTTTGGCTCTCAATAATTTTCTTTCTGTATCCTCACATGGCCTTTTCTCTCTGTGAGAGAGCACAGAAATTGAGCCCTCTCATGCATTGGCCTCTTCTTGAAAGATACTAGTTCTGACAGATGAAGGTCCCATGTTTACAACTGGTGTTCAGATGCATTACCTCTTTACTGGTCCCATATGCTCCTTTGTTCGATTGAGGTTATAAGTAGTAAATGCATTTGTGCAGGACATGGTGAGTTTTATAATAATTTCAATTGGGGATACCTACCACCAAGCCTATCCACTCTGACTTCATGTCATGTGCATTCTGTATTAGATAACCTTCCCAGCTTCTTTGTGTTTATATGCACCACCATCTTGTATGTAGTACTGCTTTCATAGTATACTTAAACACCTGAGTGGGGGTCTACATATGGTCTTAGCATCGACCCGGAGCAACTATGGTAACTGTTCAAAGCTTGTCTTTCCTCGTAGCCATACTGTATTTCCTGCCTCTCAGGCACGCTAGGATTACTAAATGTAATAACATGTGCAGAGCACTTGAACCTTTTTAAGTATGTACTTGATCTTGGTCAAAAGTTAGTTGCCCACTCAGACATTACTTCTAGGATTTTAATCATAATTTTAGAGGATGGGAACATTTTCTCCCTCTTCACTAGCTCTCCAGTCAACAGTTCTATCCCAAATGCTAATAAATGAAATGCCTGTCTCAAGGCAATGTAGTAACTGTGGAGGAGAGAGACCAAGGCGATATTGACAAAAGTAACCTGGGGCAGGGAACTGGAGAGATGACTCAGAAGTTGAGTGCTTGCTGCCCTTACAAAAGTTCAGTTCCTAGAACCTACATCATGCAGCTTACAATTGCCTGTCACGCCAGTTCCAGTGGCTCTGAAATTTTTTGTAGGGGGGGGTCCATGTGTACTTGCATACACATACATATACTCACACTTAGAAACACACATATGCACATAGTTGAAAATAGAGGAAATTTTTTTCTTAAGTGGTAGCCTGCATGTAATACTCTGTTTTCCAGAAAATATTGTAAAAGGTCTATTTTTGGCATTTGCAGCTAGTAACATAAGAAATCTACCAGCAAATAAACCACTCCCACTGGCAGAGTACAACTGTGTTTGTTGTTCGCTACTCAGTCATGAGGAATTTCGTTGCTTTGTTCTCGGTCATTTACCTTGAGTTGGAAAAGTGCAAAATGAATTAGCCTAGGGGACAGGAGTTTAGGGATATGATTTGTATTAATATTTTTGAGATATGTTGTTGGTATGCAACTGAAATAACCGACACATTGAAAAGTTAATTCAGCACGAACCATTCTAGAAGTAATGCAACTTATTTGTCACTGAGGAGGACTACATAGCCAAGTGGTCCCTTTATTCATTTTAAAGTATTTTCGAATCCGTACGTAGCTAGAGTCAATTTTTAAACATGCCTCTTCATTAATTTTCAGTTTGTAAATGTTTTTGTACAGAAGTGTTTTAATCACCTCAGGACATGGTTTCACAAATGGCTCTTGTGTGACCTAAACTTTCGATGACTACAATGCATCAGAATGGATGATGGTGAACTTGTTTGGATATCTGCTGATCAGCAAAAGTTTTACAGCCTTGCTGCTGTTGTGGAGAATATAGTGCTTCTGAAAAATGAAAGGAAGGTAGCCAAGCAGTAGTGGTAGATGCCTTTTGTCCCAACACTTCAGGAGTCAGAGGCATGCAGCCTGTTTGAGGGCAGCCAGATAAGAACAGCCAAGGTTACACAAAGAAACCCAATACCAAAAAAGAAAGAAAGGATCAAAGAAACAAAGAAAGGAAGGAAGGAAGGAGGGAAGGAAGGAAGGAAGAAAAGAAGGGGATACAATTCTTGTGGGACCATCAGAGCCAGGACTTGCCTAAATGAAATAATTTCAATCAACTCCTTGGTGGTCCCTCCACAACTCGTTCCACTGAAAGCAAACGAACAGAAGTACTGATTGATTTGATGGCATGTATCTTTAAGAGCTAAGTGATGAGCAATCCAGACCTACAAGTCCCATTCCGCGCCTCTCTGAGACACCATCAATTAGAAAAGCCTAACACAGAAAGCTCTCATATATTATGTATGCTAATGCTCCACAATGGCAGGGAAAGTGAAGCGTGGCCTGTGTAGTAGATGCTATAGGTATGTACAATTTTGTTGACCACTGTTACAGAATGAACAGTCAGTCCAACTACAAAACAGGATTGCTATCCACAATTCAATTCATTAAAACTTGTCTTGGGTAGTGTCACTATACCCTGACAAAAACAATATAATAAAGAAAAGGTTTAGTTTATTTTGACTCCTGGTTATAGGATATAGTCCATTCTTGGGAGAAGTTAAGACAATCAGAGCTTTCAGTAGCTGATTACCATAACCAGGAAGCACAGAGTAATGAATGAATGCAGCTTCTTGGTTCTCTTTCTCTGATTCTGCAGTCCTAGGCCCTGAGCAGGGAATGGTGCCACCCACAGTGGACAGGTCTTCATAGCTAAGTAAAATAATCAATATAATCTTTCATAGTTATGGCCAGATGCCCAGGTCCCTTGTGATTTTCAGATTCTTTCCAATTGAAAGTCAACAATAACCATCAAACCATCACAGATCTTGTTATTTCTATAACTTATGCTAAAGTCATTATTATGCCCAACCTTACCTTGTAAATTGCATGCACAACAGTACATGTAGGAAAGAAAATCCCAGTAGTAGATCCATATGTGTTCTACCTTATTTATTCTGTACCCTCGATAAGCCACTTATCATTTCTAAATTTTGCTTCACTGACCTAAGTGAAGTTACCTATATCAAGCCGAAGCTGTGATCATGAAGTCATGCTGGCTATTCAGGTCATGTGATCTTTTGCTACTTTCATTCTTGTTAAGAGTGGTGACAGACTCCTTCATAACTAAGTCCTAAGCCTCATGTCTCCAAGGGGATTTTACCTTTACCAACTATTTTCTCACTATACCATGTCTTAGGAAAGTCCAATGGTTGCCACTAGTTGGAAGATGCTTATCATATTCCTGGTGATGCTGAAGAACACTGCAGAGCTTCAGGAAAGGATCCAGGAATAAAATAAACATCACTATCAGATAGTTAAAGGCATTCTTGTAAGAGTCCAATATTTCGTGAGATGTAAACAATGTATTAGTCTTTCTATAGACTTATTTTCATTTAATGGAGAGACAAGGTGAGTGAAAAGCTTGCAAGACAAAGCAGCTATTGATGGCTTGTCAAGTCAGGATCCCTGAGTAAAGTACCATCATGGTCTAGACCATGTGCATGGTGACTTGTACTGACTAAGACTTCGAGTTACTACAAGGGAACTTGATTTGCTCTTTATGCTGTCTAGGGCATAAATACTAGAACTTACATTTTGTTTGGTTTTGGACTTTGTTAGTTGAAGCAAGGCCTTCCTCTGTAGCCACAAGTTTGTCTAGTCCTCACCATATAGCCAAATCTAGACTTGAACTGTTAATAATTCCCCTGCCTTAGTCTCTCAGGCTATGAGTTTATAGGCATATGCTACCATGCCAAGCTTCAGAATTTATATTAACAAGCACATTTGAGGATGTTGTATCTTCATACCGCCATCATTTTTTGGCAGGTTAATATAGGGAAAGTACATCTTAGAGACAAGGATAGCAAATATGTGTGTTGTGCCTCTTGTCTCTGCCAGACCTGGCAAATGTCACGAGCATAGTGCTGTGTCATGGCTGATTTTGCTGCTGAGGCCACACACAGGCTCCATCTCAATTCTGTATCCCAGGAAGATAATATAGTCCCATCTGATTCTATTAGTGCAATAAAATTCATTTGTCTTCCTCAGGCTATGATATGTAGATTCCAAATAAAGTAGCCTGAAAAAAATGCTATTGTCTTCTTATTTGCTGACGAGAAAATGAACTTCAGCCAAGTTTTTGTAGTTGTCCCAGATTTACCTTGTAGGATACAGACAGTTCCAAATGGATGTCCACTCCAGTCTCTGGCTGCTCTATTCTGTACTTCTCTTGAATCACAGCTTTTATCCATGTAAGTAGATGCCTTTACCTGGGCACTGTGCATCAAAGTGTAAATTTATGAGAAAACAGAAGACATGTTAAAACTTTACTGAGAGAGTTTTGAGCTGCAGGGAATATGGGACCCCATCAAAGTAGCAGTTCCCCGAAATGTCACCCCTTTCCCATTTAAATATATGCCTTTAGCCTCCTGGGACTGTGGCCAATGAAAGATGCATGCAGCTTTCTTTGATAGTAGAATCTAGGTGAGCTACATTTGGCAATTGTTCTGTAAAAAAGGTATTCCATATACCTTCAAATGTGGAAAAGGATTTGTGGCTGGAATTATTACTTCCCAGGATTTCTTATGGCATATTGAGCATCTGGTCCCCGTGCAGCCACTACACTATGACTGCAAGGTCTTCAGATTAAATATATTAGTCTTTCAAATTCTAGGAAATAGCAAAGTACGAATTCTAGTTAGTGATTCCCTAAAGCCTTCTGTTTGACAAAGAAATGCATGTTCTTTATCTGAATGTCAAGTCAGTCTCTGTGTGGCTTTAACCAACTAACCTAATGTGGGCGTATTTGTGGGGAGCTCTTCCAAGAACTGGCTTGGTATTCAAAGCCAAGCCAACTCTCCCAGACTCTTTTGGCTTCCTGCCCATGGTTCTAGCTAAATGCCTTCTTATATTGCTTGCTGTAGCTACAAGTCTTACCATCAAAAACTCTAACTCTTTAGTTTTGTTCATGTGGATGTCATTAAGAGTTCTGGCCTGAACTATTTCATATCTTCTCTCAAGTAAGATTGCTTATATTTTGTTGACACTGGGTGCTTCTTGTGTGTGTGTGTGTGTGTGTGTGTGTGTGTGTGTGTGTGTGTGTGTGTGTGTGCGTGCGTGTGTTTGCGTGTGCGTGCATGTGTGTGGAGGTGTCTAAGGGCACCACTCAAAGTGTCGTTTCCTTAGGTTTTTGTAGTTATTACATTGTTCTGCTACGTAACAGAATTATATAAAATAAAATGAAGAAAAGATGCTTTTTATTAACTTGCATGAAGGTGTCATATTTATCTGTGTGATCTAATTTCCTTTTAGACAGGGGTAGTTCTTTTCTCCCCACCCCAGATCACACAAGAAGAAAAAATAATTCCCTCCCAGCAAGTTTAGAGAAGCTGAGATTTGAATTATAATTTCTGATCTCATTCTTGGAGTAGATTGTGGTTTAAATGTGGAATGTCTTCCATAGTCTCACAAGTTTGAACACTTGGTCCACAGCTGGTGCTGCTGTTTTGGAACACTGGAGGCAAATCTTGAGGTTGGATAGCCCATTCATATTTCTGATCTGTTATTGTCTTCATGTTTTGATAAAAGGTGAGAAGTCGAGGAATCTATGTTACCATTACTAATATTTATCAATCAGTTCCATCATTCAATGAATATATAGATCTATATGATCCTAGGTATGCTCAAATCATGTCTAGGTGAAAGACAGATCCACAGCCTTGTTTTATGAGAACATTTGTCTGAGCAGGTTGGGTAAAATGTAACAAGTAAATGTATACTATCACCCACATATGATACATAAGACATTAAGAAAGGGTGAGCTGATAGATCAGGGCTTAGAAGCAAAGGGTGTGCAAGACTCCATCTGGTCAGCCACTTGTTTGTAACACGCTCTACTCAATGAAGTTGTTTGAATGAAAGTGTGCTCATGGTCTTTGATATATTTTAATATTTAATTTGCGCTTGGTAAATCTGTTTGGAATGGGTTAAGTAATGCAGCTTTACTGAAGAAAATGGGGTTGAGCTTTTTCTCCAGCTTCACCCTAGCTCTAGCTCACAAGCTCTGCTTCTCAGCTGTATTTGAAAATGTGGGTTCTCAGATTTCTGTCCCTGCCACTATACCTGACACTTGCTTCCATGCCTTCCCAACATAATAGGCTCTTATTGTCCTGAAACCAGACTTCCAAATGTCGGAAGTCTTCCCTCTTTAAGTTGCTTTTGTTGTAGTATTTTCTTACAGCAACAGAGACATGAACTAAAACGGTTGGTTTTGTGACTTTAATAACTCAAATTTAATAGAAGACTACATGACAAATAAAATTATACCGAATTAAAACTTTGGTGCCATAATAAAGTTTTGCTGGTATGTAGTCACATATACTGGCAGACTTGACAAGTTACAACAGAGAGCACAGAAAGATTTACAGTTTAAATAACTGTTTGATTGCAACACACTGGTGGTCCACTTGATGGATCTAGTTTTCTCTTAGACACTGGAAGTTCCTTTCTACCCACCTCAGATCACATACGAAAGAAATTATCTGCACCCAGCCAGTTTTACAGATTTTGGATTTGATTCTTGGAGTATGTCATTGTTTAAATGTGGAGTATCTCCCATTATCTCATATGTTATAGACTCATCTCTTTGAACACTTGGTCTACAACTGGTACTGCTCTTTGGGGTGTGGCCTCACTACCACTCTTAGGAGGTTTCTTACACACTGCCAACGTTCTCATCATTCCATCATTTTATGTATTATAAATGAGTGGTCCCAATATGCCAGCTCACTGTTGTCTAATTTCAATTGTGTACATTTTAAAGCTCTTTGCTACTTTAACCCTTTTATGTATTAAGAAGGCAAGTTTCTCTCACTAACCTTGTTCCTCTCCACAGCAATTGTTTGGGTTTGCTCAGTACTCTCTGCCCACTACCAGGGCTTTCCACGTATTTCATTCTGTTTTTAGATGGTGTTTGCCAGCAAATTGTCATTAGGAAAACATATTAGTCAAAGGAAAACATAATTACGAAGGCAAACCTGATACAAAATAAGGACATTTGCTGAGCCAACTATGAATTATATTTTGTTATACTTATTGTTTAAGAATTTCTGCCTCAGGGTCACCCCTATCAGAGAGTTTATCAGGATCTACTTACTGTACTAGTGACTGGAATACTATCTAACATTGGAATTTTGTAAAGTCTAACCAGTGGAGGGATCAGTCAGGTAACGACTATCAAGGTTTTCAGTATGCCACCTTGGTAATGGAGTGCATTTAGCATAGGTAATAAATTTCTTTAAAGTAGAACCCTGGAAGAAGGAATATATCATATTTTATTCATACAGAAAGATAATTGAAACTCACAGATCAGCAGTTTTAAAATAGGGAAAGTGAGGTGATCCTGGTGGTACAGCCTGGTAAAGCTAGCTCTTTAGGTGGCTGAGGCAGGATGATCTCAAGTTTTTGGTGGCACCAGCTACAGAATGAGTTGAAAGCCAATGAAGACAATATCTCAAATGAACATAAAATAGAAAATAAACATAGTCTTTGCATGTGAAGAGGAAGTAATTCCTTGGCAGGGCTCTTATGTAGTATAGACAAAACCTGACATTCAGTCTCTAATACTGAAAAAGTTAACGGCAATAAGAACAAGGAAGCTCATGATTACATGTGAATAATCCATAGATATTGCTCTCTACCTTTTGGCATCTCAGTATTATCTGAGATTGGCAGATGTTTAATTGAATCTTATATGGACTCACTGTATATACGACCTCTGGTGACTAAAAGCCAGGGGCAAATAAAGCTACTTATAAATGTGTTCATAACAGTAATATTCACTTTCATTGGAAACAGATCACAGAGAACACACAAGTATCACATTCATTTGCTTGGGAGCCATATGGTTTAAATATGCTTTTCTGTAAACTGCAGAGACCCTGGGTATGTATAGCCAAAGACTCAGAGTCACCCTTCTGAATTAGGAGGACTGGAAGCCAAATCTGGCCCACTGCCTGCTTTGGTAAATAAAGTTTTATTGGAACATTGCCACAATCATCTGTTTACTTATTGTTTGGCTGATTTTACACTATAATGTCAGAGTTGAGTAGTTATGACAGAAGCCATCTGGCATGCAAGCCAAAAATATTTACTATTTGGCCCTTAATAGAAAATATGGATTTACCCGATTGTTAAATAAAACAAGACAAAAGCATGCATGGAATTCTGGAATATTAGTTTAGATTTATGAAGAATTGCATCTTGGAAATATTTTGTTTTTTATACAGGTGGATGCTTGACTGTTAAACCTACTTAATGGATATATTTTCAAGTGTTTATCAGTGTTTTGCTATTTACCTCTCAGACATCTGTGAGCAGGCCCTTTAGGATAGACAATGAGAGAGGACCCAAGATCTCAATAATTTGCACACCAAGGCTCTCTTCTCAAATACCTACATTGTTTTTCTACCCCTTTGGTATATCTGACTCTTCCTTCCTGATTCTCCGGGAAGATGGAAAATAGCTGGTAGCCCGTATTGCCTAAGCTCACTTCAGATAAACCCTCTCTGTGCAGCATGAATTTGTTCCATTCCTAAATGCAAACACAGACGTAGTTTTAAAATACAAGATTCAAAGGTCTTGGCTTGTCTATTGCAACAGGGACTCCCATTTTCTTACCTTGAAGTTCAGAGGAGACAGGTCTTTAGATAGAAATGTGCAAATTACTTATGTGGTTATTGACAATCAATGACTGTTCTCCCGTAGTCTCCCACTCTGCCACCATGACTCTTACCCTTCAGGAACTGTAAGCTCGTCTATAAGTTCCACTTGTTATGGTGTTTTACCACAGTAGTAGAAAATACTTAGTGCACTAGTAAATAATTAATCCAGTTCCAGAGAAGGAAAACTGGACGAATGGTATGTCCATATTATCTATTAACCTGTGGCTTGAGATCCTTGAGCACACTTGGGGACCACAAGAGAGAAAAGTGAAAATATCCATTCAAGCTTATCAGCGTCAAAGCCTCTTTAACAATATTTCTTAACTTCAAGAGTGAATTTTCCCTCTAGAGATGTCAGCTTTTGTGTTGTTCACCAGTCGATTAGTCTCTTATCTAGAAGTGTCTACAGAAGTTAAATATTGCCAAAGTACTTTATGTTAGATCTGAGAACACATAAGGGCTTGCTTTACATGAAGCAAGGAATGAAAAGGAACTAAAAATCAATGTATATAGAATTTAGACTCTTCTCCTCTACTCTCATAAAAGCTATATAAAATCCCTGTCTGTCTTAATTTAATTATTTATATTTTTTTCTTAATATGAATACTATGTGGATAGTTGCCCCCCCATTGGCCCCCTCATTGAATTCTCATGTATTTAATCTATAATATAGAAGGTGCTTGTGTAGGGGTGTGTGTGTGTGTGTGTGTGTGTGTGTGTGTGTGTGTGTGTACATACAATGTTGGGCCAGCAACTGCTTCTGAAATTGTTTGGCTGAAACATGCCATTCTCACTGAACTGGCATTGATCTTTTGATGTGGGTAAATTTTTGCCAATTTGTCAAAATCTTCAGAGTCCAGCTCTCTGTGAAGTTGCAGCTGGCTAGAGGTAAGCATGACATACGGGGCACTGAAAAGAAGTGAGACTAAAGATTCCACAGAGAAAGTTAAACATGCAACGTTGGTTTGCCTGGTAGCAACCTCCAGTCATTCTCACCCTCTCATTAACTAAGAGAAAGGCCAAGGTTCAAATGAGACTCCTGATGGGCATTGCATAATTCATGTGTTAAATCGGAGCCTGACTATGATCTGTCCTCTGACCTTAAAACCTCTTGTGATCACAATTACCATTATGTGTGCTTATGTGTATATATGTATAAGTAGAACAATCCTGTAGCTGGGGAGATAGCTGAATGGTTCCAAGCATGCAGCAGACCCAAGTCCTCTCTCAGCACCCAAACTAGTATGTTACAGTCACCATCTCCAGGAGATCTGATGCCTTTTTCTAGGCTATGTAGACATCTATATTTCCATGTGCACAGACCTACAACACATATAAACACAACTTTTAAAAGTAAAATAAATCTTTTAAAATGGCAACAATCCTATGAGGTAGCTATATATTTTTTGATCTGTTTTGATCTTGGAGATAGTATATGTGATCATTAATCTTGTTTGGGAACTGGGCAAAACGTAGAATCACCTAAGGAGGTACACTTCTGGATGTTTCTATTAGAGAGTTTCCAGAGAAGCTTAAGCAAGTAGAAAAATACACCTAAAATATGTGGTCATCACCATCCTGTGTGCTCCTAACCTAGACATTTGGAAAAGGGAAATGTAGGGAGCTCCAAAATTCCTCCCTCTGCAGTGGATGTGGTGTGGCCAGGGGCTTCATGACCCTTCTGTCAACTATCTTTCCACCACAATGATCTAGGTCCCTTCCAAATCCTGCATCCAGACTAAATCTTTCTTCCTTTGTTGCTTCAGTCAGGAACAGCAATAAGAAAGTAACTAAGATGGGGTGCCCTCAAGATGAATTACTATGTCAGAATATAGGCCCGATCCACAAGATCAAACTGTTAACCAATTACGTTCTCTTTTCCCTCACTCTAGATATTTGCATATCTAGTAAGAGATGGTTTGTTTTCGATGCTATGGAAATGACTATTTTTGAAGTTATTATTCTTCTGCAAACTGAATCCCAAATTCACAACTTTACCACATTTAACTCTTTATGCATTTCTGATTATTAATTAAATTTCACAGCTTTAGACAGCTCATACAGACCACTCTTCACCTGACCAATTCTCATCTTCCTACCATCTCTTCCACCCCTCTCCTTCCCGATTTTGTTTTGCAACTACTGAGTTTAACCTGGGCCAATCTGTGTAACCATGCGTGCAGAACTATCTGTTTAGAGAATGGAGGGCCCAGCGGTGGAAATACAGCTGGAGAAATGTGATTCCCCTCCCCCGTAATGTACCAACAGCCAAGAGTTCAGCAGGAAAACTGAGTGCCTCTCACTTCCACAGCTGAGTGTTGACATGACAATTTTGTGTGGGGCTAGTGCAGGTAACTGCAGTTAGGAGTTAATTACAAAGCTTGTGTCAAGTCTGCACTTTGCAGCCCTTTGACATTAGTTTTTGCTAAACTATCCACTCTCTTACAGATACGTAACATTCCATTCAAAATAAATTCTCTAAAAACTGAAGCCTTCTAGGGTGACTCATTATTGAAATGTAGAAAGTCTAGACTTTACATTAAGTACAAAGAACAATTTTGTATCTCATAGTTCTTTTCACACTCTGCCTTTCCCAACAGCAGGAACTAGACACTTTATGAATCTGCCTTGTATTTATGCTTCCTTCACTTGCTTGAAAGCATGATTTGTTTGGTCTAATAAGGCCCTGATTGCAGGTATTGGCACACACACTTTGAAACTGGGTTCCTTTTGGTAAAACGCAAGCTGTGTGAGATGCGTGGAAGATGCAATTATACTCTAATTTACTTGATGCCACTGGCTTTAATTAAAGTAGATCATATTTCAATGAAGCAAATTCATGCTCCTCTTTAACAAAGGAAGTTGGAAACACAAGGAGGAAATTGGCTATTTTTCTTTTGAAATCCTAACTCAGAACGTGGCTAATCTCAAGCTCCTTATATGAGAGAGTGCTAATACACAGGTCTACACCTCAGAGCAGAAAGACCCGAAGTTCCTATCTGAATCATGCCAAGGATTTCAACCAGGCCAGATGCGAGGGCCAAAGGAAGATCATCTCCATCTCTTGACCCACCTCCAGTTCTTTTCCACCATTTATCTCTCCCATCCCTTCTGTAGGATATTGTTTGTTGCTCATGAGCCCATGACAAAGACTTGAACAGCAAGGCACTGTCCTATTGAATGAGATTGGAAGCTTCAGAAAGCAAGTGATTCCATAGCACAGAGTTAAAAGCCTAGAAGGAGAAAAAGCCAGGCTTGATCTTAACCCTGACATTGAAGACTGTCAGGTAGATCAGGCACTTGGGTTTTATGGCAATAAGAAGGATGTACGGTTTTGGACTTCTAGAGACTGGAAGCTTATGGGAGGAGTGTCTTTTTTCCTTGTTTTGTTTGTTTTTTGGTTTTGTTTTCCTGCTGTTTTTGTTTGTTTGGTTGGTTCTATTTGTTTATTTGTTTGTTTGTTACAAATTGGGTTTTCTGTGTAGTCTTAGCTATCTCGTAACCCATTCTGTAAATGAGGATGGTTTGGAACTCACAGATCTGTCCAGCTCTGCCTCTGAAGTGATGGACTTAAAGGCATATGCACCACCACCTGGTAAAAGTAGTATCTTTTACACAGATCAGAAATCATTTCCCTGATTCTTCCATGACAGATTCTCCTCTCATCACCTTGGATTAGGTCACATGCCTGTATCTGTAACATGAAGAAAAATACAGAAAAATGTGGTAGGAGGAGATACATAACTAGCAAATTCTTCTAATGACTGAGGTGACTTTAGTAAAAGTGAATACAGAATGGTACCTGAACAAGTCATTACTTGTTTTTCACATCTTTCAACATCCTTTCAGCATATGTAGGAATCCAATTTGAAGGACAGTGAACATATAGATTATAATACTTGACCTTGTTTGCATTAGAAATCCATTTATCAGCTGCATTCATTAGTGAGAACACACAAAGTTCATATAAGGTAACTATATTTATTTCTATCTAGCTTTCCATAAGTTGCATACTTGATACATTTTCCATGTGGAACAATTCAGAAAATTCTTAAAAGAATTTCATACTCATCTTTGTATGTTATGGACTAAGGAAGGATTAAGCTTTGCCCCTGTGATTCCAATTCTTAACGGCATCTCCAGTGTACCGTGAAAAACAATGAACTTAAAGAGCAACAATTTATGTTAAACAAGGCTAATGTATGGCAAAGACCAACTATATTTTAATGGGCTATGTGGAAACTAAAAGCCTCTGGCACTCTACAGCACACTAGCCCTTGTTTTTTGACTGAAATGCCCATTCTGCACAGAGGTCCAGTCAATCAGAGAGCTGCTCATAAACTGGATAATTGCTTCATGTTCCTTGCAGTGTTGAAGGGGACCATTTTTAATTCTAATCCCTTTCTTAAACAAAGCCAAAGTTTCTCCAGGCTTCTGCAACAGTCACTATAATTTGCTTGATATTTCTTTTTTTTTCTTCTTCTCACAGCTAAATTGGCTGATTACACCCAGCTGCCTTTTGCTCTTTGTGACGAGCAGTCTATTGTCCGTTTACTTATCTAGGCACTCATAAATAATTGCCAATGTGGGTTATATCAGTTTGTGAGGATAACTCCAGTAGTATATTTCTGTTCTGAGTGTAGTAATTTCTGGAGGCTGACCCACGGCAGGTGTTCCTGGCACACCCTGGGAAGCTCCTTTAAGGTACCCTCTGGGTTAAGGAAGAGCTGAGTCTGTAGAAAACAAAGGAAACTTAGCATGCGTTCCATCCTACACACTCTATTTCAAAAATGATTAATTTGAGACATACATATTTTATTTTAAGAGTTAAATATTATAACAGGATTAGGTAGATTCTTTTGTCACATTTTCTTTGCTATTTCTGCTTGACACACAGGCTACAGTTATGGCACTCGCCTAATTATAAAAATTGAGATTTTACTTTTTGGTAAATGTGCTATTTAAAGATTTGGGCATTTTCTTTATATTAAATTTTAAATTGTTGTGGCAATAGTTTGGCCATCATATTGCTGAGTCCTCTTAGTGGCCATTACAATAATGCTTCTCACCAATGAGCCTGACTTTCTTAAAGATGTACACCTAAATTCAACTATTCCATCTGCTTGTTTGTAAGTGATTAATAGCATGGCTTGTTCATAAAGGAGCTGCTGACATTTGTTTTAATTGCCTTGGACCAGTTATGTCTCAGGTGCCCAAGTGATGGGCATCTTGGATAAAACTAATAAATAACTTCAGTATGCTTTTGATGTCAAATGCCAGCTCTAGATTTTTTCCACATGGTCCAACTTGGCTAATGAAAGCATTTATTCTGTAGAGTATATAAAGACATAAAAGTTATCACTTGAATTAACAGAAAGTGATGAGAAAAATCACTTCATATTGTTTGTTTATTTTAGATGTCATCACTTGCTTCCAAAGCAACTCCAAGGATCTTCTCATTTCTTAGGTTAATGTAGCAGTTTCCTGATAGAATAAAAACATAGGAATCAAAAGACTTTTGAACTAGGTTGGTCATGATTCACAGCAAGGAGTTATCTTCTAGCGGGGCTGTTCAGGTATTGAAGCCTCATAGTTCATTAGATAGGTTCCCTGACAAAATAAATCATCTTAAATTTTGTACCTCAGAAGTTTTAAGAACAACAGGGACAGCACCTACTGGTTCTTTAATTTCGCAACTTTCTGAAGGAGGGTAAGTCAGATCTACTGGAGCATCAGGTCCCGTAGACACTGCAGCAATAATGCAAGCCTTCATTGCATCAGAAACACTCAAGGAAACATGTATCTCAGAAAAAAAAGAGGTAATCCAATGTGGAGATTCAGATTAATCACTGGGCCTGCTGCTTTTCATCAGAAAAAAATTATCTTTACAATAAAGGGTCCCAGAATGACAAATGAAGGCAGCCTGTTAAACAACCTTACTAGATATTGTACAAAAAAAGAAGAAATACAGAAATTTTAAATGGTTACTTGATTTACTAATTACTGTATCTTGATCAACTTCTTCACAAGTGCTCTAATTGTTTATGCATTTTGTATTTATTAAAGCTTACATTTTAAATGCAAATCTATGAACTTCCTTTTGATTATTGAGTGCTACTAGTGATGAACTATTAAGAGCATATAGTTAAACAGGGGGTTGAGGGTATTGGCTGAATATATAAGAGCTAAGTGCTCTTCAGAGGATAGGGGTTTTGATGTGATGTCCTTTTCTGGTCTCCAAGGGCCTCTGCATACATGCATGTACTCTAAGACACATCCATAAATAAAAGTAAAACAAATCTTTTAGGGAGGCAAAGGCAACAGATCTCTGTGAATGCATGCTCAACCTGATCTACATAGTTAGTTTTGGTCAGTCTGACAGCATATTGAGACCCAAATTCTAAATAAATAAACAAGGTACTTTTAAAGAAAGACTCTTTGATTAGAATTTCAACTCTGTCATTCCTTTATTGGAACCCTTTGAAAAAAATCACATACCTTTTCTATCTCAACGTAGTCATGTGTGGGGAAGAGCAATCATTATTATACTTACCCTCTTAACACATAGCAAAACAATTTATATTAATGAATGTCTGCTTGTTGAGTGATGAAATCATAGAAAAGTAGGCATGTTTATACAGCAGACAGATCCTTAGCTAACTATATAAAAATCTGTGTATGCACACACATTTGAAAATCTATATGTGTGCATATATGTGAGTTCCTCATCTTGGATAGCCTGTAGAGGCATTGGTTAGTGAAGAACCAGACACTAAAAATGGTTAACAGAGGCAAGGACTGAATTTCTCTCTGTTTTCTGTTATGCAAGTGTGGTGGTTTGAATACGTATGACCCCATAGACTCACACATTTGAATACATGGCTCATAGGGAGTGGCACTATTAGGACGTGTGGTCTTGTTTGGGTAGGCATGGCCCTGTTGGAGGAAACCTATCATTGTGGACATGGACTTCCAGGTTATACATGTTTATATATGCACGGGTTATTTTCAGTGAGACTTACAGTCTCCTTCTGCTGCCTTTGGATCAAGATATAGAAGTCTCAGCTCCTTCTACAGCACCATGTGTTCCTACACACTGCCATGCTGCCCATCATGATAATAATGGAATAAAATTCTGAAATTGTAAGTCCCAATAAAATGTTTTCCTTTATAAGAGTTGCTTTGGTCATGGTGTCTTTTCATAGCAATAAACTAAGACAGTGAATTACCTTTTCTCAACTTGATACAACCTTGCACCACCAGTGGAGAGGGGCTTTTATTGAAGAATGGCTTCTATCAAATTGTCCTGTGTCTACATTTCCTGTTTGACATTTTCTGGATCAGTGATTGATATGGAAGGACCCAACTCAGTGTGGGCTGTGGCAGCCCTTGACAGGTAGCCAGAGGTTGTATTAAAAAACAGGCTGAATAACCCAACAAGCTGCATTCCTCTGTGGTCTGTGATTACTTTCTGCCTCCAGGTTTCTGCTTGAATTCTTGCTCTGATTCTGCTCAATTATGGACTATGAACAGGAAATGTACACCTCTCCTTTCCAAGTTACTTTCTCGTCAGAGTCTATTACAGCAATAGAGAGTGAACTGGGACACTTATAGAAACTCCAGTATCACTTATCGGTTTCTGGCCTTCACGTTGTGAAGAGAAAAATGTCCAATTTGCCTATGGAACTGTCTTCCTAGAATCATCACAACATCATTGTGATGTGTTGTGTGTCAGGCCACCAACTTCCTTGGGGACAAGACCTGCTTGCTCATCCAGATTCCCAACCATCTTCTCTTCTGAAGAAAACATGGCGGGGTTGGGGATTTAACTCAGTGGTAGAGCGCTTGCCTAGGAAGTGCAAGGCCCTGGGTTCGGTCCCCAGCTCCGAAAAAAAGAACCAAAAAAGAAAAAGAAAAAAGAAAACATGGCACATGGCATAACTGGTTTCCCAACTACCCTCTCCCTTCTATTCTTTCTCTCTCTGCCATCCCATATCATCTCAGTAGGCAGAGCCTGCTTGTAGGCTTTTTGTTGTGAATGAATCATGCTCTATTTTCTTCCTACTTTTCATAGATAATAGAGGAAAAACATTCCCCTGTTGCCTTCCTGAGGGAAAACAGTGCTGAATAAAATGGGGGGGGTGGCATATAACAAGTTCCAAGTGATTTTAATGAATCAGAAATATAATCCAAAGTCAAGCATTTACATGTTGAGCTTGTCCTTGAAGAAAAGGAATAGCAGGCAAACAATTGGAGATAGAGAAAGAACTCCAAGGAGGGGAATTTGAAAGAATGTATAAAGATATCAAGAAGGGATGGTATTCAATATGAATTTCTGGAAACTGATCTGAGCAAAGTGTACTGTACCAGTTCCATGAATACCTTCAGAATGCTTACAGGCAATGGCTTCTCCTGCCCAGTCCTCCTATTTCTTGTTCAGTACACACTGGCCTTGCCCTGATTCCCTTTCCATTTTTATGACAAAAGTACTCAAAAATAAGCCTTAAAAGGAGCTTTGAAGCCAGATAGTGAAATAACCACCCAGAAAAGGCAAAATTGGATTTCCCAGGGTAGTAATTTCTTTAGACATTTCCCAGGTCCAACAGGAATAGGGGACCTATGATGGTAGTGGAGTCATCATAAGGGGAAATCTACAGGGTACCAAATTTTAATAGGCCGCTCAGCTGAGTTGAAGACTCAAAGCAGACACAGGTGGGGACAAGGTTGGTCATAGTCACTTACAATTGAGCCTTGACTTAACAGCCAGACCAAGCTGAACAATACCTCTGTTATCCTTATAACCTGAGATAGGTGGTCTCAGGGCAGCTTGGAAAGACAAACAAACAGACTTGATGTTTCTCAAATTCCTCTATCCTTTTAAATTCAGGCTTCATGCAACACCATAAGAAATGTTCTTTCCTTTGGTAGAAAACTAAGAGAAGCATTGCTATATATCACTTTCTTTCAGCTTTCTATGCCCCAGTAGATGTTTGATTCCTACATCTACATTACTGAAATTGTGCAGCTTATTTAATTACAAGTGAGCTATGGACTTGTCTCTTTTAATTATTATCACTATCAAAAGTTACCACCCCAGTTATTAGCAAATAAATTAAATATTACAGACAGTAAGATAAATTTCCAAATACATGAATCAAGCATATGGGAGTCTAAAGTACACACTGAAATATGAATTATTCTTTATATTATCCATATTAAAATATCCCATTTATCTTAAATAGTATATGCTTTTTTAACCATACAAATATGAAGGATGAATTTGTCTGGTGACATTGTTGTCTGCTTTCTGACCCAAAGTTTGTGTTTCTTTTTAAAATAGTAATTGTTGGCCATGTCATGTGCATGAAAGTGTGGGCAATCCTGCATCCAAGACCATGTAGTTCAGAGGACAGTGTTGGTTCTCTTCTTTTGCCTTTCTAAGACACAATCTATTTCATTATATCTACCATCCTGTATACACCAACGTAGCTGGTCCTGGAGAGTCCAGGTGAGTCTCTTACCTCCCATCTCACTGTAGGAGTGTTGGTATTATAAATATAAGTCACTGAACCTAGATTTCTTTTAGGTGGGTTCTGAAGATGAGAATCAAGCCATCAAATGTATGCAGCAAACACTTTCACCTGCTAAACTACGTCACACAGTTATTGTACACAGAGGTTTAAGGATAATAGACTCTTTTAAGTGACTTAGTCTAGTTGTGACATTAGACATAAGCCTATAAGTTTGCATAGCTTCTAGGTATCACTATGGCCCTGAATAAGATACCATCTTATATATTTATGAATAAATAGGTAATATTTACAGTCCTTAAAGAATTTGTCAAGCTATGGATATCAGAAATATAGAATTAGGAGTTTGTCAAGGTCATTGGTAGCTCTGTGTAGGGAACTGGGAAAGAATGAGCACACTTGAAAAGCAAATGGAAGTGCCAATCAATGAGCAGTGGCCAAGGCAGAGGTGAAAATTAGTATGGCCTATTCACAGGACAATCAGCACTGATTTGCAAGCTTTGAGGAGAATATCAGTGCCATCTCACATATTTCACAAAATGATCTTGGAAAGAGCATCAGAGAACCAGTCTGGATGAGAACCAAGTCCAGGATTTGTTTGAAATGATTGAAGTGCTGCGAATCTGGGACATCAACATTTTAGAATTTTACATCTTATGTCATTTGGCCCTGATGATATTTTTCCAGGAGAGGATGCTGAAGGGTCAAGAGTGAAGTGACAGGATGAAAGGTCTGGGCTAAGTCTCATGCTCCAAGGTTCAGAACTGTGTTAAGACCACTGAATCAGAGTACTCACTCCAAGTGGAATGTGAGCCACAACTATGAGGCTTCCATCATCTGGGATCCACAAAGGTGGCTGTGCCAAAGGCCCTCCCTGATGCAGTTTATACAAGGCAATAGACAGTTGTAAGATCAGTTTCTTCATAATTCTTTCTGCCCAAGGAGAGCATTAGCAGATTATGGAGCTGGATATTTGCTCTGTTTCAGGGGAGGTAAATTTGTTACTTTTCTGTTATTATGATAAATTACCCTGATCAAAAAAAGTTGCTGTTTTGTTGTAAGAAGATAGTGTTTATTTTGCTTACAACTCCAGGAGGCGTACAGTCCATCATGATAGGGAAAGCATGACAGCAGAAATATGAGGCCAGCCTCACAGTCAGAAAACAGAAATCATAGCATTGTGTGCTTTCTGTTGCTATGATAAGACTCTATGACAAGGCAACCTATAAGAGGACAATTTTATTTTTGCTTATGGTACCAGAGGAATAAGAGTTCATCATGGCAAGATGTCACAATAGCAGATAGGCAATGATAGGACTCAGGAAACTGAGAGTTTATGTCAACAGCAAGCATGAAACAAAAAAAAAAGTGAGGGCAAAAAAGTTGGACAGGAAGGCAAAGAGAAAGAACAGGGAGTGGAACAGGGAAAGTCTCAAATTCCAACCCCAGTGCCATGTTTTCTCCAGCAAGATTCTACATCCTAAAGACTCTTGTTTAACTGAGCTTTAGCTCTCAATGTGACACAACCTAGAGTCATCTAAGGGAGTCTCAACTGAAAGAATGAACAGATCAGATTAGCATACAGTTAGTCTATGTTGGATTGTCTTAATCAGCATTGATGAACAAAGCTTCAGATCCCTGTAGACCTATGCAAGTAGACCTGGGCTATAAAAGAACACTAACTAAGCATGTTCAGGGGAGTGGTGCAGAGAATAATCCAACAAGCATCCTTCCTCCATGCTTTCTGCATAAAGTTTTTACCTTGATTTTCCTTGTTGACTTTTTGCCGTGAATTTCCTCACTGATGAATTGTGACTTAGAAATGTAAGCCATATAAATCACTTACATTCAAGTTGCTTCTGGTCAAGTTATGTTATCACAGAAACAAAAATGAAACTATAGCCATGTTATACCATTCTTAAACAGCACCTCAACTGAATACCAAGAGTTCACATGCATGAGGCTATATGTGACAAATATTACTGAACATGTCTGATACCAATGTGTAGTCTATATCTTGTGCATTAAGGAGTTGTCTCTCTCTATATGCTATAATCTTCCTATTGTGGTCAATGATCCAATAGTTCTCATCAGGGATCCCAGTTCAATCAATTGAAGTTGGCATGTGAGATAAAATCCATTTACTGTTTCTTCTCTCCTGGTATGCTGCCGAAATTGGAGATACCTTCTGGGTTTCTTGAGATCAATTCTTAACATGATGTGGCATTGTCTGAGATCTGCAGTCTTGTACAAAAGAAATCATTCTGAAAGTCAAAATAATATTTTTAAAGGTCCAAAATACCCCACATGACTGAAAGCCCTGTAAATAGAATTCGGAAAGCATCTATCTTGCTTTTTAAAAAAATGTTGTTTATTTTCACATTTCTGGTGGAGTGTGTGTGTGTGTGTGTGTGTGTGTGTGTGTGTGTGTGGGTTCATCAGGGATACATACTTGCACATGAGTACATCTGTATATGGAAACTAGGAGTTAACATCAGATGTCTTTATTAAATGTTTTCCACCTTACATATTGAAAATTTTTTCTCTCACTTAATTTAGGTCTCACCAATTTGGCCAGAGCAACTATCTAGTGAATCTCAGTGGTCATCCATCTCTGACAGTGTACTCATACTTTAAAAGGGGCATTAGAATGTGGAATTTGGGTCTGCATGATTTGAATTTGACTGAGCCATGTTCCCACTTCTGCACTGCTTTCTTAAAGCATGAAATCGACAAGGATTGGAAAGAGCTGTATTCCTCAAGTACTCTCAGTAAATCAGGTGCACATGGCAGCCCCTGCATTGTCTGCTTTCTGTGGCTATGATAAGACTCTATGACAAAGGCAACCTATAAAAGGACAATTTTATTTTGGCTTATGGTACCAGAGGAATAAGAGTCCATCATGGCAAGATGTCACAATAGCAGATAGGCAATGATAGGAATCAGGAAGCTGAGAGTTTATGTCAACAGCAAGCAGGAAACAAAAAAAAGTGAGGGCAAACAGGAATTAGCATGATGTTCTATACTCTCAAAGTCAATCTTCAGTAACTTACCTGCTTCAGTAAAGCCAAATCTTCTAAACCTTTCAAACAGGTACACATGTTTAAATATAGACCCTCTGGGGTTTATTTTCATTCCAGCCGTCACAGCCCTTGCCTGGTAAGAAGATCTCATGTTCCGAGCTGGAGTCGTCTGTGAAGAGTCGAGCTGGCTTCTGTGCTTTTGCTCTCTGCACACGCCACACTTCTTCCTGTTGCTTGTTTCCCCCTTTTTATTTTTGAGAAGAGAAATGAAAGAGGACATCAGAAAAAGTGCCAGAGTTCAGATTGAATCTTCAATCAAAACCATGTTTTTTAGCAAATAGTATGAGTTCAATATTTGATGAATGTTTGGTTTGGTAGATAGTTATATGGGTGGAGATTTTAAATGACTGTTTGTGTGTGTGTGTGTTGATTCCCACCTCACCTTCACGATCCTTTCCATACTTGTGAAGGAGGGTCCTTTAGGCGAGTTCCCCCGTCTCTTCTTCTTTCCTACCCTTCTTCCCCTCCTCCAATTCTTAGTCCATTTTTTTTTTAATATTCCTCCATCCATCCCTGACTCCCTTTACCCTTGGGGCTTTTTCTTCTCTACTTCTTTCTTCCTACTTCCTTATTTAATCTATCCTCTCAATATCCCTTGACTTGTGTCACACATTTCGCCATTTCCTATCAATACCCAATTAGATCAGAGTGTAAACTCTCAAGTAGGGGTGCAGTTTCTCTTTCATTTGAGCATTCATATGGGAACATGTAGAAAGACAAAGAATGGATTGAATGAAGCAGCCAAACACATTTAAGAAGGCCATGGGGACTAAGCCACTACTCAAGACTACACATGGACTGACCCTGGGCTCCAACCTCATAGGTAGCAATGAATATCCTAGTAAGAGCACCAGTGGAAGGGGAAGCCCTGGGTCCTGCTAAGACTGAACCCCCAGTGAATGTGATTGTTGGGGCAAAGGCGATAATGGGGGGAGGATGGGGAGGGGAACACCCATATAGAAGAGGAGGGGGAGAGGTTAGGGTGATGTTGGGCCGGAAACCGGGAAGGGGAATAACAATCGAAATGTAAATAAGAAATACTCAAGTTAATAAAGAAAAAAAAGAAGGCCATGGGGAAGGGAAGAAGAATCACCATCTTATGGTACTTGTTACCAAGCCTGACAACCTGAGTTTGACTCCTGTAATCCACATGGAGATGGAAGAAATTATTTCTACAAGTTGTTCTCTTACCTTTATATATAGGCAATGGCATGCATATCACACACACACATACACACACACACACACACACACACACACACACACACACACACACACACACAATTAATGTAAACCTGCAATGTTACAGGGAGAAGGAAGGGGACTGGAGCTGCTTTCTGTGTGCTTTGCCTTCCTTTCTTTAAACAGGACTCTTGGCCACTATGGGGATAATTCAGTAGTGTTTATTCATGACCTCTTTGATCAAGATACGAAACATTTTTGAAGACAGTTATAAGTAAGAAGTATAATACATTTTTTGACAAGGATGATTTTACATCTCGCTGGTTAAGCAGGTGTCTGTATTGTAATTAAGGAAATCTAGACAAAGAGATTTATCAACAAATATAGAATAAAGAATTCTTTGAAATAAAAAACTGATTTTGTCCTTTCCCTACTCCCTCCCTGTATTCCTTTACGATTTCTTTTTTCTCCTCCCATCCGTCTAACTATTCTCTCTTTCTTTCTCTCTCTTTCTCTCTCACGTTCTCATTTTTCACATCTGAATAGGAATGTACCAACCGAGAATGTAAGTCTTAGCTTCCTGTATGTTTTGCTCACTATTCATAAAGACAATTAAACTCTGACTGTACTTTTACAAGTAAGGTGAAATGGGACAGACACTAAAGTTGACAAGAAATTAGCTAATTCTGTGGGCTAACAACTAATTTAAAAGTTATTGGCTCTATTCACTATCCAGCTATCATGACTAACATAGAAATTTGTGAAACCAGATTTACATATAAAATTTGGGTCCTAGACAGGCGTCTCAATATGGAGATTTTGGAGGAAGTTTAGGAGAAAATGTTACAACACTGGACTACAATTATGTCACCCACTCCCATTTTTGCATTACCCCTAAAGAACAAGAATAATTAATGGAGCAGGGTTCTGTGCCTGCAAATGGTTAGTGAGATGTTTTTCTTGCTGAAGTGCTTTTAAAAAGGAGATTGCATTAGAAGGAGACAGAGTCAAGACGTTGGTTCCAAATGTGTAGTTTTGACCATTTACTTAAATGTAGCTCTCTGTCATTCTGGGCTATCAATTAGTGTAGGATTTGGAGGGCTCTTAGTCTAAGAGGAATACTTATTTTTCTCTGGGAGTAGATGGGGCATCTATTCTGAGCTGAATAAGATCTCAGTAGGAGGGTTCTTCTTAGTTACAAATCTTTGAAGTTGTTTCTTAAAATATCAACTACATTCACTGATATATTTTGGAAATTTTGAGAATCAGGCAATTGTCATGGTTTTCTCTGCTTAGTGGTTTTGACACCATACTGCTTACAGATTATCCTCTTGGGCAAAGTTTGTGAAGATCGGTTTTCAAGGGAAGAAAAATTTAGGAATTGCTTATGCAAAAGAAGAAGCAAAGATGATGATGATGATGATGATGATGATGATGATGATGATGATGATGATGATAATAATAATAATAATAATAATAATAATAATAATAATAATACAGCCATGAGACTTCAAGGTATCAGTCACTGCAATGCATGATGGTTAGGTGTGAAATGTTCTTGACAGTGCAGAGATGAGTCAGCCAGGCTGTGAAAATGGGAGCCTGCGGCTATAAAGGCAGAAAGGGATCTGATAGCAATTACTCCAAATGTGTGTCTACTTATCTGAGTGACCAGTGTTAGAGGACTCACAGCTTGCTACAAGAAGAGATGTTCAGTGCAAGGAGCATGCTCACCCAGGGCTATATACAGTTTAATTCAGTTGGCCTCTGAGAGCCCAGCAATGTCCCTGTCCTCTGGGAGGCCCAGCATTCCCAGGAATAAAATCAAGATAATAATATCTGCCCCCTTTCCCATACAGGAGTATTTTGAAAGCATTTTAAAGTTAAATGAAGAGATTGAGAAATAATGGGCCAAATTTAAAGTTCAGTGCATGGCTTGTACAACTCGTCTCCAACTGTGAACACCAGAAATGTTGCAGAGAATGGTGCCAATAAAGCCCACAGAGATCAGAAGTCTAAGTAACAAGACTGATGCGCCAAGTACAAATAAATTACTCTTTGTGGGTTTTTTTCCTCTATAAACTCAGGCAGTTCCAAGGCTATATATTTTTGATGCTTTACTTGTTTGACCTGTATAGCTCTGAAAGAAATGCCCTTAACTGCTGATCCATGTGGACAAAGAAAACAGCCTTAAGAGTCCTCACAAAGTCAAGTCCAAGCAGAAAAGAAGATGTCTCCAAAGTCCATTCATTTGTTCCCTTAATACTGTGAATTTTATCTTGAACTGCCTGCACAGGAAACAGATATACCAGCTTTCCGTGGATGTAGACACATAAGAAATAATTAGCCTTGTGATATACCATGCCTATTATTACATTTTTGCTAGGTCATTTACTATATAAAACTTTACACTTGTAATCACATAGTAAATCAGCATTATGACAACTCTAGAACAAAACCATTGTGAAAAATCCTCATTTTGGATGGTGCTCACAGGAGATAAGTTGATCAAAGTCACACAGAGGAAGTCACAAAGCTTCTGTTCTGGGTCAGCTTGATTGCCTGACCACTGTATCAACAGGTGTACATCTACAGAAATCTAGACACTACATGAGCTATGAAGGCTTTTGTCAGTATAAAATGGACAATTGCTCCCATAGAAATCATTCTGGAAGCAGAACCAAGATCTTAATTAAAGTTCTATGACATAGCTCAATGTGTATCATACATAAATCATTGAGATAACAAAATGCTCAATCATAGAGAATGAAGGGGAATTCCAATGATATCAAAGGGAGAAGAGAGACCTACATAATAAAAGGGACCTTTGCTAAATAATGGTGATGAGAGAGAGAGAGAGAGAGAGAGAGAGAGAGAGAGAGAGAGAGAGAGATTAAGAAAAAAGGATGAGGAGATGAGAAAGAGGAGATGGAGGAGAAGAAGAAAAAGAAGAGGAAGAAGAGAAAGAAGGAGAAATAAGGGAAGAAGAAGAGGAGCAGGAGGGGGAGGAGGAAGAGGAAGAGGAAGAGGAAGAAACACCTATGGCCTATTCATGCCATCAGAATTTTAGACACTATACTTTATTTGAGCTGTGCTGTTTTTAGTCAAGATCTAATGCCCTGGGACCTATAAGTATTAAGAACACTTAAAAGCATTATACAGCAGGTGGATCACAGTTCAATTAGCATAAAGAAATAATTCCAGTAGTTACTAAAGTATTTCCTGTTTGTATAAATTGGAAGTTCTCATGATAGTGCAACCTCTCCCAGTTTCTTCTTTTTCGGAGTGAGAGAAGCAGAGAAAGAGTTCTCTCCAGTAGTATGACTGCTACTCTTACTCAAGTACACACTCTTCCCTGGGTATAGTATGGGACAAAATAGTGGAAGATCACTGCAGTAAAAAGATTAACTTATCATGACAAAACTCATGCATGACAAAGCAGAGACCAATGAAAGGAAAGGGGCTGTCTTTGGCAGTGGGTGTTTCCAAGGGAGGATAATAGCAATAGACCCTAGAGTTGGAATAAAGGAGACTTTAAACAATATGGTCATCTTACAGAAGCCACATCATTTTATCCCAGAGCCTCACAGATGCTGAGATCTCTTATTTACAATGTGCATTGTATGCCCTATAATTCTAAGTCTCAGAATGTTTTGGCACAACGCATCTCAGTAATTAAACGTGCTTAAGTCACCACCTGTCTTTTTAACAGGCATCTTGTGACACTCATTAAAACAAAATAAACAAACAAACAACAACAACAATAACAACCAAAACCTGGGGGTGAGAAAAGCAATAGTATTACCTGAGTTCAAATCACCAGTTCTCACATAAAAAACCAGGCACAGCTATCTTGCCTGTGACTTCAGTTTTGGGAAGCAGAGAGGACAGCAGGTGCTGGGAGCTTGCTCACCAGTCAGCTGGCTAACTTTATCAAGACTCATGTTCATGAAAAGACCCTATCTCAAAAAATAAAATACAGAGTGACAGAGAAAGACTTATGGCATCTCCCTCTGGCCTCTGTGTATGTGTACACATGTAAACGCGTGTACACACGTGTGCACGCACACACACACATACACAAATTATGCAATTTGATACTTGGTATGGCTGATGTATCTGTGACTGTGGTGTTTGTAGAAGAGAAAGAAGGACCAACATTTGCTGTTAACTAAAACAGCTTGAAAGAGCTGACAGACGCACTATTATTGACAGTTTCCTGTTGACATCCTTTCTGAGAAACCAGGCTTGTTTGTGAATGTAGGTGAAGAGCGTGAGTCTCACTGACAGTACTTGGAAAAGTGGCAGAAGTTAGATTGCCCCATCCTTGTTTTTATCTGCCTTCAGTGGGTTCTTTATAAAGATAGAAATGATAACCTGACCAAGAGAATATGTGAAAGGCATAAGTCTCTTAAGTGGTGAGTGTTATACCCTCCTTTTTGCTACTACAGTTCCATGCATTAATTCATTGAATCTACTTCAAAATGCAAACAGCTCTTACTTAGTAACTGTTATTATTAGTTTTGGTTACTGCTATAACACAGTAGAGATTCTCTTGGGAATAGAGTCTAGCAGAAGTGTCTAGATCCTTTTAGCCTGGTGAAATGCCTGTGAGGGATTTTCTTGATTAGGTTAAGTGAATTGGAAAGGCATATCCACTATGGTGACATTATTCTAAGAAGTCTTGGACTGTATGAGAGTGGAAAAAGAAAATTTAGCACTAACATGCTGGCATCGGTTCATTCTCTTGGCTCACAATTATGATGTGGCATGACTAGCTACTTGAATGCTATTGTGATTTGCCCACAATGGTAGACTGTGACCTGCAAATGTTATCCAAAGAAACTTTTTTCCCTTTTTCTCCCTTAAGTTGCTTTTGTCAGGGTGAATTATCACACCTACAGGAAGAACAGTAGAAAAGCAAACCAAGACTCCCGGTAGTTCACTAGAATGCAAGGAAAGTGCAGATTCTCTATAAATATTGACTTTGACAGAAATAAAGAAACAATCAATAGAACGTTGATAATAGTTAAAAGTGAATCAAGATTAGATACCATTTTGACATTTATTTTGTATATGTGTGTCTGAAAGTTTTCCATAAATGTTATAAAACAAAAATACTTAAGTAATTATTTATGACAGTGAAATATCAATGAATTATTAATACAGTGATAATTTTCTAGAAATGTGAAATCACAACTCTCAGATATAAAAATGAGTACATACAAGAGCACCAGTGGAAGGGGAAGCCCTGGGTCCTGCTATGACTGAACCCCCAGTGAACTAGACTGTTGGGGGGAGGGTGGCAATGGGGGGAGGGTTGGGAGGGGAACACCCATAAGGAAGGGAAGGGGGGAGGGGGATGTTTGCCCGGAAACCGGGAAAGGGAATAACACTCGAAATGTATATAAGAAATACTCAAGTTAATAAAAAAAATGAGTACATACTATATCCCCTACCCCCTAAAAACTGATATGTTAAACCCCTTTTGGAAAATGTTTTCCTGATCATTTAGTCAAGAGTATTCCCAGTATAAATGTTCCACAAAGGAAAAAACAAAAGTGCACAAAGTTAGATTCAAGGCATGCTATTCTTGATAAATCTCTGATAACTTATTAAGTTTATCAGGCTATGCAACCCTTGTGGGAAAGGTTATTCTTGTGGGAACAATGGGAGTGACACAAATAAATGTCTGCCTCTGGGATTTTAGTCAGGATTAAATGAGAGAATGCGTTCAAAGAACTTGACAATGATTAACTCAAAGTAGAGACACAAATAATGTTTCCCCTTGGGTTGTAGTCAGATTTAAATGAGAAAATGTATTCAAAGAACTTGACAGTGACTAGCTCAAAGTAATACATAACTTCTGATATTGCCGTTATTGTTTTAGAGAAAATTGGGAGAATTAACTGGAAAAATCACCAGGGTTTACATCTAGTATAATATTAATGTGATCCCATAATCATATAATTGATTCTAGTAAAAGCTTATTTTAAGATGAAGAAGGGGTTGCAGGCAGAATCAGATCATGTCTACAAAGGCAAAATATTCATGGGAGTAACGGGCAAGTAAAAGAGAGGCAAGGGGCTTGGAGTAAGGAAGCAGGAGTAAGAGACAGAACAATGCAAATGAATGGATACTCTGTGCTGTGGTAGCCTCTGTTAACTCTCAGTATTCGCTTTGTGTAATGCTTGTCATGATAGATGTGTCTCCATTAACGACCCAGCTTTCAGACTTTCCTAAGGGTTCTACAGAAAGTACCTCAATCAACTTCAACTCCATCCATTCCACTCTGTGACCTCTCTTTGGAGGGCAGGCGGAGGAGGAAATGGGTATCATTCAGATGCCCAGGAAAAATTCAAGAGAGGCTCACTTGTAATTAGATGCCTGAACCATCCAATTTAGGAGACCAGCCTGCGCTCTTCATTATCTCCTTCAAAAGAGCACTTCTGCCCAAAAATCAGCACCGACTTGCCTTTCCAGTTGTGCTTTGAAGCCATGTGTGTGTCATTTTCTCACGCTTGAAATTGTTCCTCAGATTTCTTCCCTGAAGGAGTTTGCAGACACTGTACAAAGAAATTAATTAAGTTGATTTTCCATTTGCACGGTTTTAATGAATAAATGATGTTCCTATTTGTTTATCTGCTTTCTAATTATAACACCAATTCAACGCATCTTGGTTTCTTGCATTCCGACAATGTTATTGTGATGGTGTTATTGCTGTCTTTGTGGTGGAGGTAATATTTTTTTTAGATAAACACCAGGTGCAGTATTCCATATTTATTAAAGTGATCTGCATATTTTTCTCTTTTCCTGAAATGCATAGCTATACAAGTGTATATAGTTAAATATAAAACTGTGTTTCAAAGAACCTGGAAAGGTTTCACAGACAGCTTGGAGACTGGTGGTCTTCATTGACGATCAGGCTTGGAGAATACAGTTAATGATCTGTGGAGAGCATTCATGGTCAGAATCTCAAACATCAAGACTACTCCTTACTAAGCCAAATGGCATACCTTCTAGGAAGAAGGAGTAAGAAATGGAATTTTGGAAAGTACGTAGATGTTAGAAGGTCAAAAGCCAGTGAGAGTTAAGCACCTGGGAGCCTCACAGAGACAGAATAAAGACGACCTTGGCAGGAGACAGAATTGGTTTTCCTCTGTCTTACTCTTGTTTGTGCAGTAGAAAATCCAAAAATCATAAATGTTTGTCACAACCCTAGTTCAGCATTCTGCAGGAGTACCCTGCTCTGATTTGCATGTGGAGAGAGCAGGTGGTCTTCCTTCCTCTACATACAAGAGAGAACCCTGTATACTTTCGACAAAGGAGAGTTGTCCACCTTGACCTCCTTAGCTTGACCTTTAGGAGCCATCTTGTTTATTTTCACATTATTGGTTTCCTCTGGCACATCACGTATAATTTATGTTCTGGGGAAGACAGTTTTTTCCTCCTGGGACTTTCAGCCTAAACTCAGAAAATTTATTTGACTCACGCCCAGGAAAAAATATGGTTTCCTGGAAGAGGTCTAATGTCCAGTCAAATACCGTGAGCTTGTCTCATCTTAGAAAAAATTGCATTATTTTGTTGTCATTTTCATGAGTCCAAAAATAGGAGGATAGTGATACAGGGATTCTCATAGTCTACCTTTACTTTTAGGTCATATGACTTGGCTGAAAGGCAGCATGGAATATACAAAAGAGGATTTTGAAAGAGCAATCTGGAATCTGAATCAAATTCTTTTCTTTGTTGTATGGTATTAGACAAGTCATTCATGTTTTCTCATCCTTGTATTTTTTATATACACTAGAGAGATATTCCTTGCTTATTCCCAAGGCAACAACATTCAGATGAGTGAACAGTAAGGAAGTCCCCAGGGACAGCTGGGAGCTACCTAAATGGAAAATTTTGGTACACAGACCTAAAATGGAATTTATGTAGTTGTTCAGGATCTTGGGAACTTCGTCCAAACTGAGACAGGCTCCTAATCCAATTTTTAACTCATAATCCCTCATGACCGACTTACTGCTGAAGGTCAAACTTTTGTACATTAATATTAAAAAAAGTTCAAATCATAGGAAAGCTTTCCTGCAAAACTATTCTGTGAATTATTCTTTCTTGTGCCATCTATTACCACATATAAATTGGTTTGTTTCCTCCTGAGAATATTCAATGTTTCCTCCTATGAGAGCTGCCTTTTCTCCAATCCCCTGTACTGGGCCCTCTTTGTTGTTGGGTTTTTGGTTCTTGTTTTTGTTTTTGTTTTGTTTTTTTGACCTTCTTCTTCCTAGAGATTTTCCTTTGTGGGCATTTTTTAAAAAATATATGTTATTTAAAATTCCATTCTTTTATAACTTTCCTTTTTCACCCTCTTGAAGGTGGGAAAAAAGATCTCTGTACTCTTTCTCTTCACAGGGCAGATTAAATAATCATGGGCTACACATCATGTTTATTAATGAAGTCACAATTTTAATGCCAATAAAGTGTATTCTAATTAGCTTTCTTGTTTCTTCTCATGCTCTTCCCTGTGCAATACTCTGTTAGGCACATGTGCATCTCTTAGAGATGACGACACAACACTTTCTCTGCATCTAGGTGGCTTCTTCACATATTTACTTTATGTATGTGGCCGTAAATATGGGCCATACGTATGTTATCTTTACTTTAGTTTGTTTTTTATCCTCAAGGGTCCTTGGAGATGTTCCCTTAGCACAATAAGTAGGAAGTGCCAAATGTGCCCAGGCATTGAGGCAAACGCTGGAGTTTCAGAGAAATAAAAGATGTCTCTTGTCCTTGAGAATTTTATACTTTACTCAGAAAACCCAGAAAGCTCACAGAGAGCTACATATAGCCTGATTTGTGATCTGATGAGGCTGAATACAGGTATTTTAAGAAATCATACACAGGGGCTCTTTTCATATACTGAATCGTAAGAAGGGCTCTTTTCTTCTACTGAATGTGGTTGAAAGAGTCTACATTGAGATTCTAAAAAAATCTAGGGCAATTGAATTGCAACATAGTATAAAGATGTCGATATTAGTTGGCATGCTCTTGTATTAGAGGTCTGATGGCTATGGGGATGTGGTAGAGTGTGATTTAAGAACATGAGTCACTGGATGTGTTGGAAGAGAATATCAAGACTCTGCTTATTTCTGTGTGTCTGTCTGCATCCTGGCTGCCACAAGTGGTATAGCATTACTTTATTATTTTACTATGCCCTCTGCAGTGGCATTATACATTTTCACTAGCAAATAGCAGTGCAGTATTGACACTGCTGAAACTGGGAACCAAACCACTACTTTGACTTTGTCAGGTATGTTGTCTTAGAAAAAAAATACAGAAAGAAAAAAAGCTGAAGGAAAGAAATAAGACAATAATATATCTGATTACAACATCGTTTTTAATGGAGGCACCATGTACATTTAGCAAATTGACAGTAGGTACTTTTGAAGAGGTTTACAGTATCAGGCATCAATTCCCTCTTGTAGAGAGAGCCTCTAGTCTAGTCAGAAAGGAGTGCAGTGGGCTCCTCTGCCACCGTAAATGATATGCCACTATTATAACACAGTGGGTACATTCTGATTCTCTAGTAAGATGAACTAAAGGTGAATTAGTAAAATGATCTTCAAAATCTCCTTCAATTCTCAAGAGACTGAGACTTTCAAGAATAAAGGAGGGGAGAATTTTCCAGTGGGCCAGGGACAGTGTTATGACCTATGTTTGATTCATAGTCTCATATCAGGTCATACCCATAGGAATTGATGGGAAGGAGTCTGGAATATCTAATTTTCCCACCTGGTCCTTTCTAAATTCTCTGGCTGTTTGGGAAACTGAGGACATTTCTATGAGGAGTTCTTATTTCTGACACTTAACTGGTCCATTCCTGGAATGATAGGCAAACAAGTGATTATTAATGTTGTGGGGTCCATTGCCTCATACCATTTTTCTAGAAACCACGTGTCCTATTCAGGCTTGGTTTAATAGGGAGGATTAGGTGTTAGGCATTCAGCAGCTTTGATAGCAATATGGGCCAGTTCAAACTCACTCTCATGTCAGTCTTAAAGGGCATTACATAAGGAGAATACAAACAACAAGAATAATAATGTATACATATATACACACATAAAAGTCATGTGCGATTCTACCCAGAAGCCTGGATACATGATAGACCTCCAGTCCTTTGACTTTACAGAGATGCATTTGTGCTATGCAATTTAGAAGGACTGACCAATCAGTTAACACCACAAACAGTAAATTAAATATATAAATAAGACTTTCCATGGTGAATATATATTCTTACATCTAGTGATCAAGTAGTTACAACTAGTTACACAGCATCTCCATGTCTCATTTTCTTTATCCACTATAGGAAGTAAGGTAAGAGTTTCCACCTGTCACATTGTTCTTAAGATTCCATGCGTTAAAAAAACATCCAACACATAGAAGTGTGTGGCATGGAAATGCTGAACTTCCCTCTTCAGTGTGAGTTTTCAAGGAATAAGGATTATCTTACTTATGGACATCCTCCCAATTTTCCAGCTCACAGCAGGCCTGGCATGCACTACATATGAGGGTTAAGAGAACAAGCTTTGGGTTCACGTGCCTGAAATCTCAGTACCCAAAGGCTGAGAAAGGATTGAAAGGCTGGGAAAATGTTAAAGCCATTTTAAAAACAAAATGAGAGAAACACGGTAGTACTTATGTGAGCCTCTGGGTTTGATTCCCAATATCTTCAAATATTGTGAAAGAAATCATGATCTCTGGGACTGGACTATCTGAGGATGTGTGCTTTTATCATGACACCTAAAAGGAGTTCTAACCTTCCTATTTTTTTTATTTTTCAATGTCTTAAACAAAAAGTAAAAGAAAAATGATAGTACATATGCCTACCGTCTTTTGCATGGCATTACACACAGAACTTGACAAAAAGATTCTTAGCTCATACCATCATTAGAGATCATATATACTAGTAGAGAATCAAAGTTCCAATGCCAAATTTATACCATGTCTACTGTCATTTACCTCTCTTCTTATCATGATGCCACAATGGCCAATCAGCTCCCAGAGTCTCTGTTTCCATGTCATGTGCCTAGGGATAATCCAGCCAAATGCTTACTTCCCAGGAGGACATAGAAGATGGATGTTTATGTTTATGAAGTTGCTCCCAGCAACCTGGGGGAAATTACAAGTGAAAACTATTGCTCTCATCATGATTAGTAATTGATCTTCTAACCACTCATCAGTTGGAATATGACGGATCCACAGACTGTGAAGGGCGATTTATCACTTGCCTTCCCAAAACTTTGCATGCACTTTTCATGAAATGCAATTATCTTTGAGCAAATACAGACATCTCACGTCTACCAGCTCTTACCCTGTAAAATCATTAAATCTCTTTGCAGCAAGAAGCTACCTGATGAAAAATAGCTCTAGTCTGGCCCTGGGTTACCATACCTGCTTGGAGGATGTTTTGGTACCTCTACACTCCCAAATTTGCTTATGTTTATCTTCAACTGATGCTCCTTTGCTACTGGTTTAGGAGGCAGACCAATCATTGTATATATCTCTGGGTTTCTTAGAACTGCTTCACAAAAAGGAATGTGCATTTACAAAGTGGATATAGTTGAGAAGACAGATAACAGTGTCACTCAAGCCTCTCTGCCTGCATTGCTCCCTTCTGAAATAGCAATATGAGAGCCAAAAATAATAATCTTTGTTTCCCAAAGTACACATTTGACAGAAAACCCAGTTTTCTTGAAGAGACAGTTGAAACGTTTTCTATTTATAGAAGAAGGCTTAGTAATCATAAAGTAATGTCTAAATCAGGAAGATTGACAGGAGAAGGCAAGACTAAGTAAGATTAACTAGCCAATAGACACAGTTGAGGCAGTTCAGAAGGGCTAACAGGAAAGAAAAAATGCCAAAGATAACTATGTCCTTTCTGAACTCTGCTTTGGTCATTCTAACAAGTATAGTTAGAAAAATAAGTCAAGTGAGTTGAAGCAATAAATGTAAACTGTTACAAAGTTAAACTTCTATGAGCTGAGTCCTACCTGAGTCCTACCAGCCTGAGCATATTTGAGATAGCCTTAGAAGTTGTACAATTCGGTATTCAAGAAAATTATTAGCAAATTAAAAAAATCAAACAGGCATAAATATACTCATGAAATCTCACCAGCATGACTGCCTGAAGATGGCTTGAACAAGGACACAAATAGACATCCTAGTGTAAAAGGGGTAAATGTTTTAAGACCTCATCCATAGACAAAGCACCACAGGCAATTAAGGAATGCTGAAAGAGGGAGGATATAGACTTCCCATGGAAAAGCACACTGATTCATTATCCAATACCAATGTTCATCCCTGAAATCATATATAAAAGGGTGACATTTTATGCGTGGACAAGTTTATTCACGTATCTAAGAATGCACACACACCACCACCACCATCAACAACAGCAACAGCAACAGCAACAGCAACAAAAACAACTATTAAAGAAGAGAAGGCCACAGATATGAAAGAGAACATAAAATGAGAAGGTTTAAAGCAGTGGTTCATAGCCTGTGGGTCATGACTCCTGGCAGTTGAAAGGCACTTTCAAACGGGTCCCCAAGCATCATCAGAAAATACATTAAAATTAGTAACAGCAGCAAAGTTATCAACAAAAACAACTTTATGATTGGGGGTCACGACGATATGAGGAACTGTGTTAAAGTGCATCAGGATTAGGAAGGTTGAGAGCCACTGGTTTAGAGGAATGAAAGGAAAAGAGAAGATGATGTAACTATTTTATAATTTTAACTTTATGAAAAACAAAACAAAATAAAAATGGGATGACAAGAAGACATAGCAAAGAGGATTAGCAGGAGCTTGGAGACTGAATATTCTATTTATGTGCTGAGTCCTTGGAATGTGTTATGTTTTTGAGACATTCTAGAATTTCCATTATGTAGAATAGCATCAAGGCCAGAGTAGCACAGTGTCATTGTACAGTCCACTAAAGGCCATAAAAGGATTAAGCATAGTAAATAACTTCCTTTTCATCCCATCACTCCTCCCTTTGGTGACAATGATGAGTGAGTGAGAATGTTTCCTGTACACTTGACCTAAGTTCAAATATTGTTACTCAGAAATTCAGGAACTTTTCCTGAGCTTCTTCCTGGCCTTTATATGCATGTATGCACACACACACACACACACACACACACACACACACACACACACACACACACACACACACACACAGAGAGAGAGAGAGAGAGAGAGAGAGAGAGAGAGAGACTCATGCACTCATGATTTCGATTTGAGGGTAAAAGAAAGATTTAATAAACTCATATACAGCACACTTTTACATGACTTTTTCAAAAAGAAGCAGACAATATGAAATAATAGAAACATCAAAGGTAATGTAGTCCTGAGTATAATGTGAAGCTGTTTCGGAGAAGGGAGAAGGAAGTATCTTATAATTACACTGATACATTTTATTCTGTCAAATACCTGGGTTGAAAAATCAATTTCAAATACCCAGGAACTTACTTGTCAAAACATTACTTCCTATTTTGCTTGATGGAAAGAATTTAGGTTTTTGAAGTGCACTGGCAGGGCACTTAAATCAGCCACATCACTGACTGTTCAGTAGTTGTTCTAAAGTGTATAGAGCTCGCGATCTTGCCCATGAGTGAAAGATGAGTCCGAAGTCAGAGGGCTCTGGTTCCACATTCTTTCCATTTGATAACATAGACTCATCAGATGTCTGCCATTTTCACATCATTCATAATTTTAGCTGTAAATCAGCTATTGTACTTTTGAACAAATATTAAAAATCTTGATGTTTATAAACAAAATCAGGTGGTATTGAAATTGGCTCAGCCTTTTAAGCTGAGCTCGCTAAACGCATAGTACAAATTTGAGAAACCCAACATTTATGATGGTATGAGGGCTACCTGGGCTCACAGGGGCAGCATCACAGGTGGGCCTCCCTAACCCTGTCAGGAAAGACCTGTAGAACCTGTGCATTAATAATAACTTGAAAGGTTGGTCCAAATCTACATCCATACTTTAAAATTAACTAATAGTATGTTATTAATAAACTAGTTCAAGTATAAGTACAGGCTACAGCAGCCAGTGGTATAGTAGTACAGCGTTGGATCTGTTCATCTGCTATTCCTTTCTGAATCCTCACTACTACAATTAGGAGCAGCGATGGACATGTCCATGCTCGGTCATAACAGTGTCTTACTCTTCATTTGTCTTAAATCCTTAGTTTTATTTGACTTCCATTGTTAGTTTAACTTGGAGATTTCTTATTAGCCAATGTTTGTATATCTATCTGCAATTGGTAAGAAGCTCTGAGATATTTTGTCTTGTTCGCATCTATCTATCTATCTATCTATCTATCTATCTATCTATCTATCTATCTATATTCATTTATCTATCCATCATTCTTTCTCTGTTTTTTTATTCATTCATTCATTCGTTCGTTCATCTGAAAAGTGCAGATTGCTTAGGCTAGGATAACATTGGTCTTCGTTCTGCACAATAACTCACGTGCCTGATTTGAGATGAAGAATTATGTCAAATCAAATGAATGCTGAGACATTTATAGACTCAGATGGTTTCTAGGTTGAATTATTCCTAAATCATTCTCATCTCTAAATTGAAAGTTCTTTTTTCCCCAGTCACACATGCATTTATCCAAATAGTATTATTGGAAGTCCACTGGCTACCAGCAACATCACTATATTTGATTACTTTTCTATCTACAGCATCCCTCACTAGTTACTTGCTACCTTTAAATAGCTTTAAAAGCTTTCATTTAGGGGGGCACATTGCCTCCCAAACCATTTACATTTAACCACTCTGTGCCTAGTTGTGCATATTAGAAATCTTAAAAGTTCTTGATTCAGTTAACAACGATCAGTATCTATTCTCAGTGAGGTAGATGAAGAAGCATAATGTAGACATGTCCTTCACTTGCCCAAGAATCTTTTGAAAGTTGTAACATCTTGCTTCAGATGCATTGACAACACCTTTTGAGAAAGTCTGTCAGCAACAGAGTGATACTCTTCATAGTAATTACCACAGACACTCATAATATCTATTACGGAGTATCAAATATGTAAATGACGTTGCATAAAGGTCTCATACATCTTCTCTAACAAAAATTTTCATGTTCAATTCACACACTCTTAACTGGTCCTTGGTTGTTGTATTGTATTAAAGATGTAATCATTTTTTCAAACCATATTTTCCAGTGATATCTGGGATCTCCTCTGAAATCTCCTGCTTCCAAACAATAGAGCACATTAGATGTATACTCTGAGACATACCTACAGATCTACTGACGGTAAAAGGCAAGCGAAGTTTTGAGCTATAGCTCACTGGTTTGACAAGCAGTTTCACGACTCAAGGTTCAAACCCAAGAAATATCCTCCAAATGCATACCAGAAAACCAAGTGGTAGAGATCACTTCTCAGAATCTACCTTTCATAGTATGACACAAAAGAAAGAAGGGTGCTTTGATTGATTTCACTTGCTAGATCCTCAAACAACAGTGAATCTTGTATAGAAGTCAGGTGAATGGAGACATTTTGGACTTTCCATTTGCCCTGGGTCTCCAGCAATACCATGTAACTTTCAAGTGAATCAGCTCTGCTAAGATTTCCTCAAATTGCACAAGTCATTTTTTTAAGTCCATGTTGTCATTGGGTAGATTTTAATCATCTATCCATTTGAGATGACTTAAGATTTTCTTTCCTCTAAATCTCTGTTGACTTTTCTAGTTATACAACCAATCAATTTCTAATAGTTTTTAAAGAGAAGTTGTTTTTGTTTTAAATCACAAAGATGTTACTTGTGTGTGATAAAGGCCCAAGGTGAAAATGGTGAATAAATGTAGATACTTCTCAAGGGAATGGTTGTCTTGACTATGGAGCACTCGGGGTCAGCAGAAGCAAATAAAGCAGCCTGTCATCCCCTGCAAGTTCTTGACACCAATCACACTTTCAGAGAAAATGTCTGTTGTAAATCATTTTTAGGTCCCTCTGAATCCTGAGCTTTCTGTGAAGTCCTGTTGAGATGGTGCATTTGTTCTTCTTATACACAACATTTAATGGCCAAACAAAGTCTCTTGTAACAGGCTAATGCTTTTGCTGCCCTTGTTTATGGGCTGTGTTTTGAACTATAATCATTTATACCATGTGGTGGACTTCTGAGTCCCCTTCACATCTACCCACCCACTCTGTTCTGTCAGAATATTCATTTGCCATGTGCAGCCCTGTGTGTTTCTGTAGAGAAGCAAGATTGATAAGCTATCAAATTGTTCCTGACAGAGTGGTTTTAAAAGCTTTTAGAGCGATGTATAGAGGGAAGTTTTGTCTTCATGGAGTCGGTGTAGCTCATCCGTCTATATTAAATGTCTAACGGTTACACTGAACAAGAATGACATTTTAAATAAGAGTGAGTACTGCTTAACTTTTTAATGTCATTCCTCAGAGCCAAAGACTTGATTCTTCTGGGTAGGGGGTGGTGGCTAATATACACATTTCAATTTACAATATCGGCTTTCCTTCTTGCCTTGTTCCACTATGGCTAATGTGGATCTCTATTTTCAGTGTAATTGAAAAAAATCTCCATCTCTAGTGACCATGGAGTGGCGAATGAAGAGTCCTGGCGGTTCCCTTTCTGCATAGACTTCATGGCAGGGAAATTGTAATGGACAGGGAGTGAGAAGTGGCAACAAGAACAAAGACTGCTGTGTGAGGGGCACTGAGAAGGGGCACCTTCATATAGAATACAAAAAGTGAATATTAATAAATCAGTAGTTTTATTAGCAGTAGAGTGCTAAAACATGCAACATTCCAGACCCTCTCCAGTTTTTCCAACATTTCTTGTCAAGCTTCTATGTTATATGAGCCTTGTAGAAGGTGATACGATGTCCTTGTATGACCAACCATTCAACACTTTGATCAGTTATGAATCTCCACTGACCACTGCAAAGATATTTTATGACCAAACTGAAAACAGAGTTATATGTGGGCAGGAACATAAATATGTGCATATGTCCATCTAGAAAAATACAAATAGTAATGTCCTTAGCAATAGTAGTGTCTTTCCCCCTTATGATGAGATTTACAATCCTAGACATAAATACCTTCACATGTAAACAGGATGTTTGGTTAACTCCCTCCCCCAATAGTTTTGGTAATATTCCACTGGGGGTCATATGTTGCCTGGCAGATCAATAATCCAACAGGAGGTCTGAGGCTAAATTAGATTGTTGAAGATAATGCTCCCCAGAAAGCCTGCAGGGGACTTACAGTCTTGTGAGGGCTAGCCTGTATAGAGATAACTTTCATCTCATTTCTACAGTTTCCATATATTCTGTGACCAAAGTATATGCTGGTCCACCATGGAGAATTTCCAGCATTGGTAATCACCTGTTCTGTTATATGAATGTCACTGGCCTCCCTGACCAACAGCTTATAGCGAAGTAGAGCACCTCTGAAGACTGCATGGACTAACACAGGGTGACAGAAAGGCAGCAAAGTGTTCTGTATCGAGGCTTTTATTCTGTGAAATGTGGTTTCTGTTGATCATGTTTTTCACTAGTGTTTTGCCAGACCTACGTTCTATTTCCTTGAGGCTTGGGAAGTTGTGAAGTCATACCGTCAGACAGCAGTTTCCTCTTACTTCGGTAAGGGAAAACGGACCCTATTTCCTTTTTTAAAAGTTTTTTATTATATATTTCTTTACTTACATTTCAAAGGTTGTTCCCCTTCCCAGTTTCCTGTCCATAACCCCCCATCCCCTTTCCTCCCCCTCCCTCATACCGGTATTCTTCCTATACATCCCCCTTATTGCCATCCCCCATATTCCCCTGTACTGGGGGTCCCACCTTGGCAAGACCAAGAGCTTTCCCTTCCACTGGTGCTTCAACAAGGCTATTCTCTGCTACATATGCAGTTGGAGCCTTGGGTCAGTCCATGTATAGTCTTTCCGTAGTGGGTTAGTCCCTGGAAGCTCTGGTTGGTTGGGATTTTTGTTATTTTGGTGTTTCAAGCTCCTTCAACTCTTTCAATACTTCGTCTAATTCCCCACAAGGGGGTCCTATTCTCAGTTCAGTGGTTTGCTGCTAGCATTGAACTCTGTATTGGACATGCTCTGGATGTGTCTCTCAGGAGAGATCTATATCCAATCCCTTTCCACATGCATTTTTTAACTTCATCAATCTTATCTAGTTTTGGTGGCTGTATATATATGGGCCACATGTGTGTCAGGCTCTGAATGGCAATTCCTTGAGTCACTGATCTAAACTTTGCTTCTATATCCCCTCCCATGAATTTGTCTGCCTTTTAAGAAGGAGTGGGAGCATCTACATGTTGGTCATCCTTTATATGGAGCTTTCTGTCGTATGTAGATTGCATCTTGGGTAATTTGAGGTTTTTGGCTGATAACCACTTATCAATAAATGCATAGCAAGTGTGTTTTTCTGTGATTGAATAACCGCGCTCATGATGATATTTTCTAGTTCATTCCATTTGCCTGTGAATTTCATGAAGTCATTGTTTTTGATAGCTGAGTAGTACTCCATTGTGTAGATGTACCACATTTTTTTCAATCCATTCCTCTGTTGAAGGGCATCTGGGTTCTTTCCAGTTTCTGGCTATTATAAATAAGGCTGATATGACCATAGTGGAGCATGTGTCTTTGTTGTATGTTGGAGCTTCTTTTGGGTATATGCCCAAGAGAGGTATAGCTGGGTCCTCAGATAGTTTAATATCCAATTTTCTGAGGAACCTCCAGACTGATTTCCATAGTGGTTGCACCAGTTTGCAATCCCACCAACAATGGTGGAGTGTTCCTTTTTCTCCACATCCTTGCCTGAGTTTCACCTGAGTTTTTTTTTATCTTAGCCATTCTCACTGGTGTGAGGTGAAATCTCAGGGTTGCTTTGATTTGCATTTCCCTGATGACTACGGACGTTGAACATTTCTTTAGGTGATTTTTGGCCATTCGATAATCCTCAGCTGAGAATGTTTTGTTTAGCTCTGCACCCCATTTTTAATAGGGTGATTTGGGTCTCTGGAGTCTAACTTCTTGAGTTCTTTGTATATTTTGGATATTAGCCCTCTATCAGATATAGGATTGGTAAGGATCTTTTCCCAATCTGTTAGTTGCCATTTTGTCCTAAAGACAGTGTCCTATGCTTTACAAAAGTTTTGCAGTTTTATGAGGTCCCATTTGTCGATTCTTGATCTTAGAGCATAAGCCATTGGTGTTTTGTTCAGGAAAATTTCCCCAGCGCCCATGTGTTCAAGATTCTTCTCCACTTCTTCTTCTATTAGTTTGAGTGTATCTGGTTTGATGTGGAGGTCCTTGATCCACATGGACTTAAGCTTTGTACATGGTCATAAGAATGGATCGATTTGCATTCTTCTACATGCTGACCTCCAGTTGAACCAGCACCATTTGTTGAAAATGCTATTTTTTTCCATTGGGTGGTTTTAACTCCTTTGTCAAAGATCAAGTGGCTAAAGGTTTGTGGGTTCATTTCTGGGTCTTCAATTCTGTTCCACTAATTGTCTCTGTACCAATACCATATAGTTTTTATTACTATTGCTCTGTAATACTGCTTGAAGTCAGGGATGGTGATTCAACCCAGAAGTTCTTTTATTGTTGAGTATAGTTTTTGCTATCCTGGGTTTTTTGTTATTCCAAATGAATTTGCAAATTGCTCTTTCTATCTCTATAAAAATTGAGTAGCAATTTTGATGGGGATTGCATTGAGTCTATAGATTGCTCTTGGCAAAATGGCCATCTTTACTACATTAATCTTGCCAATCCATGAGCATGGAAAATCTTTCCATATTGTGAGATCTTCCTCAATTTCTATCTTCTGAGGTTTGAAGTTCTTGTTATATAGATCTTTCACTTGCTTGGTTAAAGTCACACCAAGATATTTTATGTTATTTGGGACTATTGTGAAGGGTATCCTTTCCTTAATTTCTTTCTCAGCCTGTTTATCCTTTGAGTAGAGGAAGGCTACTGATTTCTTTGAGTTAATTTTATACCCCTACACTTTGCTGAAGTTGTTTATCAGGTTAAGTAGTTTTCTGGTGGATCTTTTGGGTTCACTTAAGTACACTATCATATCATCTGCAAATAGTGATATTTTGATTTCTTCCCTTCCAGTTTGTATCCCTTTGACCTCCTTTTGCTGTCTGATTGCTCTGGCTAGGATTTTGGGTACTATATTGAATAAGTAGGGAGAGAGTGGGCAGCCTTGTTTAGTCCCTGGTTTTAGAGGGATTGCTTCAAGTGTCTCTACATTTAGTTTTATGTTAGCTACTGGTTTGTTGTATTTTTTTAGATATGGGCTTTGAATTCCTGATCTTTACAGGACTTTTATCATGAAGGGATGTTGAATTTTGTCAAATGCTTTCTCAGCATCTAATGAAATGACCATGAATTTTCGTATACTAAACCATCCCTGCATCCCAGGGATGAAGCCTACTTGATCATGATGGATGATTGTTTTGATGTGTTTTTGGATTCGGTTTGCAAGAATTTTATTGAGTATTTTTGCGTCAATATTCATAAAGGAAATTGATCTGAAGTTCTCTTTCTTTGTTGGGTCTTTGTGTGGTTTTGGTATAAGAGTAATTGTGGCTTCATGGAAGGAATTCGGTAGTGCTCCATCTGTTTCAATTTTGTGGAATACTTTGGACAGTATTGGTATGAGGTCTTCTATGAAGGTCTGATAGAATTCTTCACTGAACCCATCTGAACCTGGGCTTTTTTTGGTTGGGAGTCTTTTAATAACTGCTTCCATTTCTTCAGGAGTAATGGGGTTGTTTAGATGATTTATTTGTTCCTGATTTAACTTTGGTACCTGATATCTGTCTAGAAAAATGTCCATTTCCTCCAGATTTTCCAGTTTTATTGAATATAGGCTTTTGTAGTAGGATCTGATGAGTTTTTTTTTTAAATTTCTTCAGATTCTGTTGTTATGTCTCCCTTTTCATTTCTGATTTTCTTAATTTGGATACACTCTCTGTGACCTCTGTTTAATCTGGTTAAGGGCTTATCTATCTTTTTTATTTTCTCAAAGAACCAGCTTTTGGTTCTGTTGATTCTTTGTGTAGTTCTTTTGGTTTCTACTTGGTTGATTTCAGCTCTGAGATTGATTATTTCCTCCCTTCTACTCCTCTTGAGTTTATTTATTTCTTTTTGTTCTAAAGCTTTAAGGTGTGCTGTCAAGCTGCTGATATATGCTTTCTCCTGTTTCTTTCTGCAAGCACTCAAAGCTATGAGTTTTCCTCTTAGTATCACTTCTCATTGTGTCCCATAAGTTTGGGAATGTTGTATCTTCATTTTCATTAAATTCTAAAAAGTCTTTAATTTCTTTCTTTATTTCTTCCTTGACCACGTTGTCATTCAGTAGAGCATTGTTCAACTTCCATGTATAGGTGGGCTTTCTGTCGTTATTGTTGTTATTGAAGACTAATTTTAGTACATGGTGATCTGATAGGAAGCATGGGATTATTTCTATCTTCCTGTATCTGATGAGGCCTGTTTTGTGACTGATTATATGGTCAATTTTGGAGAAGGTTCCATGAAGTGCTGAGAAAAGTTATATCATTTTGTTTTAGGTTGGAATGTTCTATAAATATGTGTTAAATCCAGTTGGTTCATAACTTCTCTTAGTTTCTCTATATCCCTGATTAATTTCTGTTTCCATGATCTGTCCAGTGATGAGACTGGGGTGTTGAAATCTCCTACTATTATCGTGTGAGGTACATACAATGTGTGTTTTGAGCTTTAGTAAGGTTTCTTTTATGCATGTAGGTGCCCTTGCATTTGTAGCATAGATATTTAGGGTTGAGAGTTCATATTGGTGCATTTTTCCTTTGATGAGTATGAAGTGTTCTTCCTTATCTTTTTTAACGACTCTTGGTTGAAAGACAATTTTATTTGATATTAGAATGACAACTCCAGCTTGTTTCTTTGGGCCATTTGCTTGGAAAATTGTTTTTAGCCATTTACTCTGAGGTAGTGTCTGTCTTTGTCTCTAAGATGTGTTTCCTGCATGCAGGAAAATGCTGGATCCTCTTTACGTATCCAGTCTGTCAGTCTATGTCTTTTTATTCAGGAATTGAGTCCATTGATGTTGAGAGATATTAAGAAATAGTGATTGTCGCTTCCTGTTATTTTTGTTTTTGGGGGTGGAATTATGTTTCTTCGTTTCTCTTTTGGTTTCAATGCAAGGAAATTATATTCTTGCTTTCTGTATGGTGTAGTTTCTCTCTCTGTGTTGGAATTTTCCATCTATTATCCTTTGTAAGGCTGGATTTGTAGAAAGATATTGCACAAATTTGATTTTGTCATGGAATATCTTGGTTTCTCTATCTATGTTAATTGAAAGTTTTGCTGGACACAGTAACTTGTGCTATCATTTTTGTTCTCTTAGGGTCTGTATGACATCTGTCCAGGATCTTCTGGCTTTCATAATCTCTGGTGAGAAGTCTGGCGTAATTCTTATAGGTCTGCCTTTGTATGTCACTTGACATTTATTCCTTACTGCTTCTAATGTTCTTTCTTTGTTTTGTGCATTTGCAGTTTTAACTATTATGTGATGGGAGGAATTTCTCTTCTGGTCCAATCTATTTGGAGTTCTGTAGGCTTCTTGTCTTTTTATGGGCATCTCTTTCTTTCAGTTAGGGAAGTTTTCTTCTATAAGTTTGTTGAATATATTTACTGGTCCCTTAAGTTGGGAGTCTTCACTTTCTTTTATACCTATTATCCTTAGGTTTGATCTTCTCATTGTGTCGTGGATTTTCTGTATGTTTTGGGCTAGGAGCTTTTTGCATTTTACATTATCTTTGACAGTTGTGTCGATGTTTTCTATGGTATCTTCTGCCCCTGAGATTCTCTCTTCTATCTCTTGTATTCTGTTGTTGATGCTTGTGTCTACAGCTCCTTGTCTCTTGCTTTGGTTTTCTATATCCAGGGTTGTCTCCCTTTGTGCTTTCTTTATTGTTTCTATTTCCATTTTCAATTCTTTCACCTGTTTGGTTATGTTTTCCTGTAATTCTTTCAGTGATTTTAATGTTTCCTCTTTAAGGGCTTCTACTTGTTTACTTGTGCTTTCCTGAATTTCTCTAAGTGTGTTCTTTATGTCTTTCTTAAAGTACTCTATCATTATCAAAAAATGTGATTTCAAATCTAAATCTTGCTTTTTCTGGTGTGTTGGATATCTGGTATTTTCTTTGGTGGGATAACTGGGCTCTGATGATGCAAAGTAGTCTTGATTTCTGTTTGCTTAGGTTCCTGCACTTGCCTCTAGCCATTGAGTTGTCTCTGGTGTTTGCTTGTCTTGCTGTATGTAAGAGTGACTTGGCCCTGCTGTAGGCCTCTGTGTCAGCACTCCTGTAGAACTGTTTTCCTGTTTTCTTTCAGCCTTTCCTGAGAACAGGTGCTCTGCTCTCAGCTGTGGTGGCACTCCTGGAGACTGTCTTCCAGCTCTAGGTGAGGGCAGGAATCAAAGATCCTGCCCCTGATTGCTTGTGTAGGTCCTTGCACCCATCGGGCACAGGTGGCACTATGTAATTTCCTCTTGAATCTGGACTGTGGGCAGAGGATATTCTCCTCTGACTTCTCAGGAGTATCCACACTTCTGAGTTTCCAGCTCTCTCCCCCATGATATTTGGGTGCAGGGAGGTGTTTAGAGGGATCAGTTCATTCCTGGGCACAGACCAGAGCAGTGGGTACCAACGGCTGTCTTTTTCTATATCCCTCTGTCCAGAGGCATTGTGCAGTTTCCCCTTGGACCAGGGATGTGGTGTGCAGAGGTAACAGTCTGTCCTGCAACCTCAAGATGTTTGCACTCCTGGGTGGTCCGCTCTCTTCCCCATGGAATTTGATTGCAGAACTCTGGGATGGTATCAGTTCACTTCCTGGCAGAGCCAGGAACAGGAAGGGGATTCTCCAGAAAAGGGAGGCTGACATTACCTTTTCTCCTGTGCCTGAATGTGACTCTGCCCATGAAATATCCACACCTCTGATACTTCTGCAAGTGATTAGCAGAGATCTGTTCCGAGAACAGCCATCTTTTCCACCTGTTGCATTCTGAGCACTGCCAGGCATGCTGAAATTTATATTAGTCTGACCTTCAGAATCCACTTGTATCCCCATTCCAAGTATCTTGCTGTAGGACACAGGCTCTAGAGAATATCTGTCCCCTCCCTGGGGTATTTCTCTATCCATGGGCAAAGATGTGTGTGCATCATATCTGCCCCACAAGATCCAACTCAAATGACTGGCACAGTCCTGTTTACTGTTCTTGTTTTGTCTCTGTCTGGACTTCTCGTCTACACTCCAAAGCTCTCCTGTGCTCCAGGCATGAAGATATGAGGTTGTTCTTTTACATCATTTTATGAATGGCTGACCCATGAAACCACAGGCCCGGCAGCACATACAAAAATAACAAACACCTCTGTGTGCTCTGTGCTTCCAAACAGTTTATATTTTGTAAGTTATGTTGATTGATTTGGGCTAAAGATTTTCTCCCACTAAGGGATAATTATCTAAATTGCATAACCAGAATTAGGCATACATTCCCAGGCTAACATGTACCTCCCACAACATATTTCTTTCCTCCTCCTCCTCCTCCTCCTCCTCCTCCTCCTCCTCCTCCTCCTCCTCCTCTTCCTCCTCCTCCTCCTCCTCCTTTTTCTTCATCACCATTATTTTGAGACAGGCTTCACATTGTAGCCTTGGCTGGCCTTCAGTTTGTAACAGGACTCCTGCCTCAGCATCTCTTAATTCTGTGATTGCAACAATAGCAACTATGTCTGGATGGTATTTCCTTTTTTTAAAAAAATTAATTTAGTTTTTATTTTTATATGTGCAATGGTCTAAATACTTGTATGAATATACTATACATGCCTGTTGCCTCCGGAGACCAGATGAGGCCGTCAAATAAAATTGCCTTTAACTTGAGTTCAGAATGGTAGCAAACTACCATGTGAGTGCTAGAAACTGAACATGGATCCCTGCAAGGACAAAAAGTGCTCTTAACTGCTGAGCCATCTCCCAGACGACACTTTTTCAGGGTTTATTATAGAAATAGAAGTTCCAAGAATGCAAATGATCTTTCAAGACACAATCAGGACCTTATCTAAACATAGAAACATGATTGGAGGGCTAGTCCTCCTGACCCCTAGGCCTGTTCAGTACCGTCAATGCCCCTGCTCACTCTGTTGCTTACTGGGTCTTGTGCTAGCCATCACCAGACTTCAGAGATTCTTGGCACATCCTCTCATGATCAGAACATCTGGTACAGCCCTTTTGACACACATTCAAAACCGTGTATTAGATGACCCCACCTGCTTTTCTACTGCTTCCTCAATGTAAAGGCACAGATGCCTTCATTTAGCTTCAACGCTGGAACATTTTATTCACATTTATATCTCCCTCTCCCTCTCCCCACTTTCCTTCTTCATCTCCCTCTCCCTCTCTTCCTCTCTCCCTCTTCCCCTTCCTTTCCTCCCCCTCCTATCGACGCTCTCTCTGCTGACTTCCATCTTAAATTCCATGTATTCTCAGGCTCCTTAGCTCCAAAGTAACAGTCTCATCATCCTCTTTCTTTCTTCTTTTTTTTTTATTAACTTGAGTATTTCTTATATACATTTCGAGTGTTATTCCCTTTCCCGGTTTCCGGGCAAACATTCCCCTCCCCCCTCCCCTTCCTTATGGGTGTTCCCCTCCCAACCCTCCCCCCATTGCCGCCCTCCCCCCATAGACTAGTTCACTGGGGGTTCAGTCTTAGCAGGACCCAGGGCTTCCCCTTCCACTGGTGCTCTTACTAGGATATTCATTGCTACCTATGGGGTCAGAGTCCAGGGTCAGTCCATGTATAGTCTTTAGGTAGTGGCTTAGTCCCTGGAAGCTCTGGTTGCTTGACATTGTTGTACATATGGGGTCTCGAGCCCCTTCAAGCTCTTCCAGTTCTTTCTCTTTCAATGAAGTTCTTCCAGAGAGCGCAGTCTCTACATGACTATCTCACATCTCCTTTCTAGGGAATTGTGGAAATTGAGGCTCTGAGAAGGATGACTGGGGTGGCATTGGAGACATCCTGGAATGCTGGACTTGGAGTGTTAGCTCCTTTGAGGCAATGCACATTTTCTGTTATTTGAATTTCAATTCCTAGGTGCAACTTTGAGAATTTCCTTGTGATTTATAGAAGAGTTTACAGTCTCTCAAGGGACCATTTGGGAATAAAACCTACAAGATGTGATCACTGCATTTAAATGAACACTGACCTTGGATGGGAACATGATACCCTATAATTGCCTTCTTATCAGAATATGAGGCAGGAGAAAAAAACTTTACCTGTTTTCCCTGTATGGCCTCTGAAAATGGATATTTATGCTGACATGGTACATTTTTACTCCTCTTAACATTATGCCACCTTTTCATTTACATGCAGACCACAGAAACACTCACTCTTTAACGTCGACTGTAATGGCAGCTGGGTAGTCTATCTAACACTCTGGGGAAACCAGGCTTCACACTTTCTGTTCTCAAAAGCAAAGCTGAAAGCTCAGTTTGGTCCCCACATACTTAACTGTAATGCTAGCCACTGATGCTGAGATGTAAGGCTAACCATGATCCTAGATGGATGCATTTCTCAATGGGATTTCTCCACTATTCCTCTTTCATGTTCTGTCTTTCTATATGACTCGATGTAGACAGTTTTCTCCTATGATCTGGGCCTTCTATCAGCCCAGAAGTCCATTATATCTTTCTACTCTATGTATACTTCCCCTTCAAACCAACATACAGCTAGTCTTGCACTGCTACATGCCACTGCAATGCTTTTAATCTAATTATCTACCTTGATTCAAGTTTATAACACATCTCAGCACATGTATGAATGAAGTTCAGTTCTTATGAATACATGGGCATGAAGTTGAGAATCAAAGTTTTGGTCATGCGTAACTTCTCCTAAGAACACATGAACAAGTGCCTATTGACCCCAGTCAGGTCAATGAAACTATTCCATATTTGTCTAACTTGGTGGATCAAGGAGTTTACTGGAGCTTCTAATAGGGACATGGGTGATTTAATGGTGACTGCTCCAGTCAAACACCCACCCTAGATTCAAGATAGTCACATCCCTGGAGCTCTCTAGCTAACTTTCACGAAACATAACCAAAGAATCTCTCCTCTAAAAAGGAGACATAGTTATGCAATAGACCAGGCTGCTGTGGAAAAGAATAACAGTAATAATTCACTACAAAGCTTGATTTCTATTGCTAGGAAGTATATAGTAAAAGCCACAAAAATGATGGTTTCTCATAAACACCACTCTTGAAGACACAACTATGGCCCCAAATACCTTATAAAATTCTTATCTTGGAAACATGAGAGATCTATGCCTTGCTCATTGCGTCTGTGCTCTTAGCAAATTCTACACAGAAAGCCATGTCTCCAGTGCCAAGGTCCTGTCTTCCCACAGGTGACTTTTTTCCTAAGCACCCATGCTTTTTGATGGTCTGGTTTTTCTATAATAGCTTATAGTTCCTGGAGTTTGGTCAGGGTTTGTGGTCCTGATGTCAGACACGCAGGTGCTGCAGCCAGCACTGCCTCTTCTGTCACCACCTCCTCTCTTTTCCTCCACCTGCTGCGTCCACCAAAATTACTGCCACATCTCCATAGTCATTGCTGTTGCTGGCACTGTAGCATTGCCTCCCCTGGACACTCTTTCATTGCTGCTTGAGCCCGGGCATCAGAAAAGTGTCTGAGAGCTGGTCCAGATGGCAATGCAGACTTGTCTGTATTATACTCCCTGGAAAATTATGGGCTAGCCATTAAGGGGGAACACGATGAAAGGCAATGAACATTTGATCAAAAGGATCTGGGCATCTTTTGCTGGCTTTCTAGATTTTAGTTTTGCAGGATTAATGAAGACTGCTTGGTCCTCAGCATGCTTTCAAATTCGCATTACCAATAGGTTTCTTTAATGGAAACCCAGGACAACTGTGTGGATACAGCCAATCCCAGAGCAGAATCAAGGTCTAGAGTTTACATTCTTGGCATTCTATTTGTTAACATGACACACAGACACATATATGCATGAGTGATCTTTTGTACATGTAAGTTATGTGCCTTTAACCAAGGACATGTGTACAAATGGCTCTTCGTTCTGGACAAGGTAACAACAAATCAACATAAAAATTCTATGTTTTGCAAGATGAACTGAGCATCTAATTAGAGTTATTTACAGGAGCATGGGTGATGGGTACTCTCAGGAGTATAGGTGACTCAACGGCAGAATGGATGATAGCTCACATAACCAGCATCCTTGGAACTTCTTATAAAATATACAGGCAACTTCTGCAAAATTTTTCCTGTCTCTAACAACTGTTAATTCTTTTTTTATGGCTTTTGTGGAGGACCTTGTGAATCATGTACTTTACTTAGAGTCCTAACATTATAGATTGGTTAATTTCCTGAGCCTTATACACTTCCCTCTTCCATTTAGTAAGTAATGTTTCAATGTTGAGGATACAGTTACAGTACAGTTTGTGTGTGTGTGTGTGTGTGTGTGTGTAGTGTGAGTGTGTATGTGCACACATGTGTGCGAATATATTTATACATATATATGTATATATATGCATTGTATCTCTCAAAATTATTGTAAGTTTTGCAGAGAATGAGCTGATTTTCATTGTAATTGCACAAACCCACAAGCATGCACTCTGCTCTCAGCTGTGGGAGTCCACAAATGTTTAATAATGATAATTATTTAAAATCAAATCAAAACAAACAAAAAATAAAATCCTTTCCCATTCAGAACACTTTTTATTATTAAAGCTTCAAATCATGAGGACCCAAACACTTACTATTCTACAGCAAACTACCCAGCCAGCATATGAAAAGCTACCAAAAATGACAAGGGAAATCAAAGAAACACAAATAGGTATCACGCCATATATCCTTGCTTTTATGTGCTTAGCAGAAAAGATTGACAATGAAAGAAAAATAAGTTCTACCTCACACAAATGTATCTTATTGTCCTCAAAATAGCAGCAAGATGCACAGGAAACTGGGAAATTTGAGTCTATGCAAGTCCCAAACTTAAACTTATACCCTTTCAATTCTAGAGTCCAGGGATTCTTAAACAGGACATGAGAACTTTGTAATAATAAACCAAAATAATTTGATTCTCTTTGTTATTTATTTTTCTTTTAATCTTAATGTCTTCTTAACAAATCCAGCCCTAAGTTTTTTTCCAAAAAGCTTTCAGAAGTTTCCAGTGGACCTATTCAATGCATCTAAAACCAGCCTTCTGAAGACCTGTTTATATGTAATTAGTCTTTTCTACTTTCTCACTCAGCCCTCTCTGGTATACTTTTCAACAAGATCTGTGGCCAGCCCTCTGGTACCTACTGACTGGCTACTTCTACTATGCCTGGAGCCAGAAAAGGTACACCACTTCTGTCTATGTGCCTGCCTATCCTTCCTCGGCATTCATCATTCTGCTGAGGTGAAGTCTTCATGGCTAAGATAAAAACAATTTAAAAACAAAAGAAAACAATCAAGAAAATCCTGTTACGGTTTTCTTTTCCCATTTTTCATATTTTTCTGTGAACACCACCAAGCGCTCTGTCCTGTACATATATGCAAGCCTAACCAGAAGTGAGTTGATTAGCAAACTAAGACAACAGTCCTTAAAGGGAAGCAGAGTGCTTGTGGCAGTTGGAAAGGAAGGAACTTTCTGGTCCTTCCTGTGAAGGATGCTGCACTGTTTCTCCTCTGTGTCAGCTTTTCCTTGAATTTCCTTTTTCTCCTTACTGCTTCCTTTCTCCCAACTCCCATTCCTATAAAAGAACTAATTAGCATACCACATGCCCCAGTAATGAAGCATCACACCAAATGTAACATCAGAAAGATAGAGAAGGGTATGGCTAATTTTGTAAAAATCAGCACCAGCTTCTTCGTCAGAAAGGAAGGATTTATGTGTGGAACAGGCTGAGTTATGGGTAACATGGATAGCAGGAGTACACAAATGTATAACTTCATGACCATTGCATAGTGCTTTCTGAAATAAACGAGTGTCCGTGGTGTGATAAGAACAGAAATTCCCACTGCCCAGCTCTGCAACCTTCAACCAGTTCTTCACTAACTCTGGGTCTCACTTTGCCTTTTCTTTTTCAATATAGAAAAGATACTATTGTCTCCCCATGGGATTGTTGTGAAATTTGAATGATGAAAGTATTGAATGTCCCAGGCCAATAGCATTGATACTATGTGACTATTAACAGTGATTCTGAGATTTATTTTTTTATTATTTTCCTACTGCCACCTGCATGTATTTCTGTGCTATGTTGTTTTCTGATAGCTTTTTTTCCTGAAGAACATGCTTGACTTCTTGACTGTTAAGAGTTTTTCTCTATTGGTATTTTACAAAGCTATAACATGCTGTCATAGAATACATCTGCTATTGGAAAGGTGAATCACCCATTGTCTTAACTGGTAGATAGGCTTAGGCTATGCCTAGAAGAGCAGAGCAGTATTTGAAGAGCAAGCGCTTATTGCCTGTGGCTTTCTATGAGCCTAGAGTCACGCTGCAAGAAGAGGTTGTGCTATGAGCACATTAGGAAGTAAACAGTGTCCAACATTACAAACAATGTTCTGAGGGAGAGCAGGTCATGTTCTATGACGCTCTTATGGTCACATATTTACATGGACCTCTATGGTATTCTCTGCTTGTTAAGATCAGATTATGTTGAGAAATAATTAGCATCCTATTTCTGTGGCATAATACCACGAAGAGCCTTACCTTTCTCTTGATCTGTGCTGAGAGGGAACCCCAGGTACACCATCGTCTCTTGGCTGTCTAGGTGAATAGATGCTCTACCCTTAATTATAGTCACTCTCAAACTTAGGTTTCCAGGTTCCCTTGACCCTTGTGAGCTTTTTAGATGCAGATTTGACTAGGTTAGGCATTAGAACGTAGATTTTAAAAAATTAAAACAATATCAATTCCACCATGCAGGGTAGTCCACACTTTTAATTTCAGCCAGCACATAGAGAAAATTGAGACAGGAAAATTGGTTATTAGTTCAAGGTCAGCTTGGGCTACATAGAAAATAAAGGACTAACACACTTAAACCTAAGGATACACTGATTACATGACAAATAAGCAACACTGTCGAAAACAACCATAGTCTACAGCGGAAAATGAACAGGAAAACAGGGGCTTTGTTTCACATCACCCCAACACTTTTAAATGTGTATCCTAATAAAGGACAACTGTATCCCCATGTCTTGCATTCAGACTACTGTAATATATCAATTTTTAGATATGCAGATAGAAAAAGAACCTCAAATTACCAATATCTTAATACCCCAGCTCAGAAGGAAGATCTGGTGGTTCTGTCCATAATCCAAGTCTTAGAATTCACTACGTGGAGGAAAAGCAACTTCTCGAAGCCCAAGAAAGCAGATGGGAGATGTGATGAGAACCTCTGTTAAAACCACAAAATCACATGCTTTATAGGATTTGTTGATGTCCTTTCCCAGAGCATTGTTTGCAGGGTACTCCCACATTTGGGGACCGTTTCTTGTGGTCAGGGTCTGTTCAGGTTCTTGACCTTTTATTCAAGAATGAAGTCAAAGTCTATACAGATTGCTAAGTATCCAGGAAGCTTCATTCAAAGCAAAGTGACAGAACAGGTCAAATCAACTGCCAAGATTGACAGCAGGATACAAAACTGAGACTACTCAATGCTGTAAACTGGGACCCTTGTTATGGAGTCTAAAAGAAAGGGAGCTGTTTACCTTCTGAATTGCTCAATCATACTTCTATCTAGGCATTAGTAGAGTACCACTGAATAGTTTTTTTTTTTTTCTAAATCAGATGGTTGTTAAAATGGAAAGATGCTAAGAGAGGAGTATGCACACAGCTCGATGTAGTTGGGGTCCTAAACTGCTAACAGGCTCTAAGGTATGCTACTTGGTGTAGAGAAAGTTGTACATAGAACTTGCAGAGAACAGTCTTGGAGAGTGCTTTAGCCTTAGAAAAGGGGTGAGTGTGCATATAGCCCAAGACAAACAGGATTCCAGGTTGCTAAGCAATTCATGATGCTTGTCTGCATCAGAACTGATGTATAAGGCATGGAGTAAAAGTCAATGGATATTAGTTTAAATGTGATGTTGAGAAACCGGAAGCAAACAGGCCAGAATCATTCACTAAATGACCTCCATTTAGTGTGTAGTACCCTGTTCTTATTCTGTGAATTTATGTCACTTACCATCTGCTGCTGCATTTGCCTCGGTGTGTATGATTTAAAAATATGAAACAGGTACTAATAATTTTGTCTGCTCAGTTCTAATCACATTAAGTGTTTCCTTGATAATCAAGTAGAGTTGCTTTGCCTATGGCTTCTGCAGCTTTCAGCATCAGTGTGCTGGGAGCTTTTCCCGATGTCTTCTACCATACAGGGTGTTCCTGTGCACAGCAGTGATTTCTCATCAATGCAGATTATAATTCAGAGGGTCTGAGTGAGACTGAAATTCTGTAACTAACCTGTGGTAAAAAGAATTTCATTCACAATAGCTAAGAAAAGAAAAGAATACCAGACCTTGGAATAAACTTTACCAAGTGAATGAAATACTTCTATCATACAAAAGTTAAAATGTGGAGGAAATAAACTATGGACCATACTACAAGGTGCAAAGACTTCTTTTGCTCATAAATCAGAAGAGTTAATCTTGAAACAGTGGCTGTCCTACCAAAAGCAGTCTGCAGATTCAAGGCAATTCCAATAAAAACTTTACCAGCTCCATTCTTCACAGTAATAGAAAAGCAATCTTAAAATTTCTATGGACACAAGAATAACCTCAGATATGCAGAGCCATCCTGAACTCCTCATATTGAATTCATACTGAATTGTAATACTCTAAGCCTAATATCAACCCTTGTCTCCTAAAGGGCTATTCCATTAGAAGTTTTAGCTCATATTCCAGAAAAGGCATTGGCTTTTATGTATACCTCAACCTAAGCTTTCAAATGTGGTGACTTCTATCTTACGAAAACTGTAGGCCATCATACCTTAAGATGTCCAATAGCTCTTCAGGGCATAAATACTATATTTTCAGATTTTTCTGGTAGCTTTCAAGAATTGGAAATAATGACTGTACTTTTCTACACTACAGTAGCTTTAAACAATTTATTTAATTTATTTTATTTACTTTTAGATAACACCACAGGTTTAGGGTTCAGTCTTTCTGGGCTTCAAAGCTGGTGATAGCTCTTATGTTTTTGGGTTGAATCTCCATATGCCAGTCTTGGTTTCCAGGGTTGATACAAAAGTCTATCATTCACATCATACAGATGGCTGGAGAAATTGAGAAGTAGATGAAACCCCCTTCCCTCCAAGTGGCTTAGTTTCATTCCTTATGATTTTCAATGTCTGTCTTTACGTTGCCATGCCAGGACAAGTGCAGATAAGTAATGATACCCTTTTTATTCCTGAGGATAAATGTGCGTACTACTACTTAGTTGTGGTGTCTTGTTGACCACATCCTGAAAAGATAATATATCTTTTTTGGCTTTCAGATAAGGACAGCTTGGGAAATACTGAAGGTTTTGAACATCCCACTCAGATATCTGAATCTGAGCAAAATCTTTTGTTTTTTTCCTCTTCAGAATGAAAATCTCAAGAGCAGGGGAAAGAGATTTAGAATTTACCCCCTTCCCAGTGTCCTCTGTGCACATTTCTACTTCTCCCACTCTAGTGGAGCAAGTTCAGGTGAGCTAGAATGCTAGCATGTTCATGGCAAGAAGAATAGCACACACACATACTTCTGCTTCCTTTTTTGGTTTTAGATTTCCCCATTCTTTCCAGGTTATCTTATTGGTTTCAGCGACCACCTGTTTCAGATCAGAGAAGACAAAGGAAGCAAAGAGCTGTTTTCCATGAAGTATAGACTCACTTTCTTTACTACTTTGTCATTTAGATGAAGGAGAAAGGGAATAGGGCCACAATTGGTGTGAGGTTTTTCTTTTCCTAATTCTCAGTAAGCCATGCAGGATAGGGACTACCCTCCTATCCCCATATATCCTTAGAACTCAAAAAGGAGGGTTAGGTCCTTTATTCTCAGCACAAGGCCTCAAGTATGATGACAAGTGACTTCGCCAAATATGAAATATGCCTTTTAGTGTGCATAAGATGTCATCATGAGTCCAGTGAAGATTGGTGACTTTTTCCCCCATTATTTATTTAAACTATCAAATGGGGCATGAGTAAATGAATGGTTCCTATTTTCTTAGCTGATTCTGTGGAAACTGCCTGAGTTCGGCCAAGAGAAAGTTGTTATTCTAATTTGTGAACACTTGCTGTGTCTGTGAATGTTTGATGCAACTAAGGAGGAAAATAGACAGATTTTAAAGGGTGCGGGGTGTCTGTGACATTCAGTCTCGCTTTACACATTCATGCTCACAGATGTAAACCTACAATTTCCTGGGTCCTTTCACTTTATTACTTCAGCTGCCCAAGGTGGTGAGTGGAGCAGGATATAGGTCAACTTGCCTCAGGTGGAGCAGGACACCCCAGCCAATAATCGAACACAAAGCCAGGCTGAGCACTCAAATGTCTGATGCAATTCAAACTCACTTGCAAGATTTATTTTTCCTCTGATAGTTTATGACTCTCTGCATCTCCCACGAAACTGTAACTAATATAAAATTGATCCTTCAATCAATTAGGTAAAAGCAACTTCACTAGTTTACTTGTATGCAGTCTTGTATCTCTTTCCTGGGCAGATATCACCTCACTATGATGCTTTAGAATGCAAATGTCAGAAATAGCCCTTTTCTGCAGTGGAGAGGTCTCACCATGAGAATGCTTTGTGCTTTTCCAGGAGATATAATTTTGATCACTAACACCCAAAATGGGCAGCTTACTCACAGAGCTTAACTCCAACTGCAGGGAATTTGATGCCTGATTCTAGATTCCCTCAGTATGCAAGAGAGAGAGAGAGAGAAAGAGAGAGAGAGATAAAAATATTTTTGTTTGAAAAAGAAAAGAAAAGAAAATTAGTTCCTTCCACCTAGGACTGTCTCTGGTCTGTTCCCTCTGCTCCTCTATAAGAGTTCTGTGTTATAGCTTTTCAAACTTGACTCAAGTACATCACCCCAAATGATTTCCCAACACCATGTTAGAACATAGCTTTTGAAATTTGTTTGTTTGGGGTGTGTGTGTGTCTGTGTGTGTGTGTGTGTGTGTGTGTGTGTCTGCATCTGCATGTGTGTGTGAACTTGTATATATGAAAGCAATCAGTTGCCCCCAGAGGCTTCTAGAACTGAAGTTAAAGGTAGATAGTAGCTGCATCTTGTGGGTACTGGAAACCAAACTTGGGTTCGGTCTAAGAGTGGCAAGCACTCTGAACTTTCTAAGCTATCTCTCTTGCCCATCATATACCAACTTAAAAAAAAGATAAACTTTATGTGCATTTTACATGTAAGAAATAATCTAGATCTATAAGATAGTATCCCATTCAAGAAATTGTTGCTGTACAAGTTAAGATGAGGAATATTTCATTCAGGACAATAGCATTCATTTTACTCATCACACAGTTAGTTTCCCTCTAATGTGGAGTAAGGGCCTAGCTTCCTGTGATACCATCCTGATGTGGGTGTTGAAAAGCATCTCACAGCAGTCGTATAAGTCTCAATTTCTTACTTGGCCATTGCTGGCCTACAGGAGAACAGGAAAGTTATTTTAACATCTTCCCTAAAGTAATTAGAATCAAAAAATTCCTTTGTACTAGGAAGTTTGGCTTCTTTTTCAAATCTATTAATTAGAGATATGCTATGATAAGAAATGTGCATTTTATATTTATCCATAGTGCATAGCAAAGAGCTTCTAAATGCCTTAGCATTTACTGATGTATTTGAAAGGAGGAGGCCTTCTTTGTTATTCATAGAAGTCCCCCTTTTTCCTCAAGCACATCCAAGTTTGTGCTAATAATGCCTCTTACAATAACAATCTGGTTGCTAGGGGAAACAAACTTGTGGTCACAGGATTGAAAAATCTCAGTGACTATCCTAGCTCTACAGGAGGAAAAGACCGGTCTTTAACTAATTTATGATAATCAAAGATGAAGTCAACCACATCTGTTCTGTGAATCATCCATAATCACCCAAAGATCTGGGACTCAGAGAACCTCTAGATGTAAGAGCAGAAAGTACTAGAAAGGTTGAAATGGTGGACATGGGGGTCTCTGACAGTAAAGAAGGCTTGGTAGCCTCAGGTCAGGTTCACTGAGTTGTCATGCTGTCAGAAGCTCATTGTCACAGAGTGGATCTATGTTGTTGCCTTGTAAATTTGAAGAATTATTTCCAAAGACCATGAGGAAGCTACATTTTTTAAAAAGTGTATTGTACACTCATAGATGGGAGGTCAAGAGAAAGAAAGAAAGCTGGATCCCATAAATAGAGTGCCACTGAACTGGGGAGTTTTGTAGGAGTTTTGGCAAAGAGTGAGATGGAGTTCAGGCAGTTAAACTCTAAGTCCAATTGTCCTACTAACAAGGTGTCCACTAATGTAATTTCTAGCCTCTGGCCAGATAGTCCTAGTTATTGCCAAGGTAAAGCATTCAGGTACCTGTTCTTAACTTTTAAATAAGTTTCTCATCAGGTTAATATCCTTGGAGTTGCCAGAGAAATCCCACCCTCCCCTATAGTCCTATATTTTTTAGGATCTTATTTGACTGTTCTGAAGTAGATCCTTGTCAATTGACTTTCCCAGGAGAGATGTGAAAAAAAAATCTCTATTTACTCTACTCAGGATACTGATGACAGCCCAATGAAGCCAAGGATTCAACCTAAGTCTAGCTTAGTGAGCCAGTGATCCTATTAGGGACATTCATAGGAGTTTGACTAAGGGGTTGCTAATAGGAGCTTGGGTAATTCATTAAGATTTTCCATTATCAACTATGTGTCTCAGGAACCACCCTATTATCTCCTTTAACAGAAAGAGACAAAGAAAGGATGTATAATCTTCCACTGGTGCACAGTCAACTCGGGACTAGTCATATAGAATACGATTCTCCTCCTAGAAGCTATCAATTTCCAAAAGTCCCTCTTCTAGCCGTCAGTTCCTTCTCTGTCTATTATCTGGTCTGTCTTTGGTTTGCATTGACTTTGTGTATGTTGGCTCTTACACTCTTTCTACACTCTACTTTAATGACCTCTGAGCTTTTGGAGAAGGGAGTCTGAGATAGATAGATAGAATATATATCTCCTATCACCCACTGTCCTAGTCCAGCAGGAGTCCAGCCTTCAGATGCAGCATTTCCTCTTGTGATGAGGAGCCTTTTCTGCTCTGATGTGCTTTGATATGTACTGACAGAAGAGAATCCTACATCCATGCATTTAGGTGGGAACTAGATGAGATTTCAAGACCTGGTGTTGCCACATGACTTATGTGACTCAAAGTAACACCCTTGCTTTTGCCAAATTTTGGGCTTCATTATCTGTTAGTCAATTTTAGCAGTTCCTACTCTGCATTATATCCCAGAAAAATTCAAGGAGGAGATGAGGAAGCATGCAGAGGCACCTGGCACAGGGCCCAGAGAGAGCAAGAACTTAGGAAATAATTGCTTCCCTTTCTCAAGTGAAGCCAATTCATTTGAAAATAACAGCTCTCCTTTACCCTCTCATTTACATTTCTGGACTAAATAACTAAATGGTTTCCAGTTTTTTTATCTTATGATGAGGTTTCAGCCCTGTCTAATTTGCCCTCCCAATATCTCTCTTGTCTCTTTCTCTGCCTGCCCCCTCCCTGTCCCCATGTATACACTACAATGTCTGGCCTTATTTGGGTTCTGGAGATTTGAACTGAGTTTCTTACACTTACTTGCAGGCAAATGCTTTACTTATTGAACTAACTTAGCATTTCCCTCCCCACTACTTTGATACTTTTAAGCGGAGAAAGCCGTTCAGATTATTATTATTATTATTATTATTATTATTATTATTATTATTAGCCTTGCTGTCATCTCCTTTTTCCCACCCAATTACCACCTGATCTATTTTTCTGCCATATTGTAGTGAGAGAATAAGTGTTAGACAGACCCCGGGTATGCAGACAGATAAGGACAGGGTCATGCCAGGCAATGAATGTAGCAAATTTCCAATATGGCTGGCTTCTTTCCCACACTTTTTACTTGAGACAAAAGCCTGACAGCTTAGAACAAAAAACGTTGCTGGCTTTTGTTCACTACCAGCAGAGCCCCTACCAATGGGCTAGTTTAACAAATTCAAGGTTTGTTCAGGACACTTTTCACAATCAATCATCCTATTTTTCTTCAAATTTACAAATCCCAAATTAGGGGAGAAAAACTGTTCAGTGGCTTTAAAATCCCAATCTTCAAGAAGAGACTGGATTTATTTCCCTTTCCTGGGTCCTGCCTCTGCTTGAGGTGTATTTTTTTCAGTGTGCCTGATGCATGGACATGTTTCTTCACTTCTAATAAATTCCTTTGTTCAAGAACTGATCCTGTCTGCTGAGTTTGAGATTTCTCTATTTCCATCTGTTACAGTCTAGAGGTTTTTTTTCCTGCCTTTTAATCTTCTAACTGGCAGAGAACCTGAACTAAATCAAGAATCCTAGACTGTATTAGTAAGACATATTTGTGAGTAAAACCTGGTCATTAATACCACTAAGTATGCGCTGATAAATTGAGTGAGGATTCACAATCAACCATCCTAATTTTCTTCAAATTTACAAATCCTAAATTAGTATCACTAAATATGTGTGGACAAATTGAGTCAGAATTCGATCCAGTGTCAAGAAATTAAAAAATTTCCATTAAATCTTATGTTAATGTTTTTCAATGAAGCAGTAAGCCCCTATTCAATACTTTGTGTTATGTGTAAAAAAAGCTATACATAATAAGAACTGGAAAATGTTTCTCAAATAAAAGATGACATAAATTACAACATTGTCACTAGTAGGTAAAAATCTTATGTGTGCCATTGGCCTGCTTTAAGTCCATTAGCATGCAAGTCATATGCGTATTTGTAGATTATATGGACTAGATGAATGGCAAAGGAATACTAGTTGGATAGAGGGAGATTTAAATGGGATTCTTCACATATTCTAACTGTTCTGTTCACAGAAAGGCTCCAGCTTTGTAGTCTATCAACTTTCCCATATATAACATTAGCCACTGTTATCTGCTCAAACTGGATAACTTGCATAATAATCTTAGGTGATCTGAGTGCTGTGAGTTCTTGGGGATAGTCTCCAATTCAAAGGATAGAAGACATGATAGGGCATACAGGTACTCTTAGACTTCATATGCAGTCCCAGCTAGACCACTCTGTACTCTAGTCCTTGAGTTATATCCCAGTGTTATGGGCAGATCACGAGAGATGACCATCCAGACACAGTTCACAGCCAACTGAAGGATATAGTTTAGCCAGCTGAGACTACACTCAGGTCTATGGGAATCAAGTGTTTAGAATAATAGTTTTTTAAAAGTAAAAACCATGTCCTTGTAATTTCACTTGGCAGCTATAGAGGGAGGTTTGCAGAAGCAAGCAGTTTAATAGAAATTAACATAAGTTAGCTGGGCATCTTGACCTCAGGCTCCTAGAACACAGTTGGGTAATTTTTTTTTACTAATTCTATTTAAATCTACAATGGCTTCAGCAAGAATACAAAATGGAGGAAACTCTATTCTGCTTTGTCCTATCACAACAATAAAGGTTACCAGTACAAATAAGGTACATAGCTAAGTTAAAGACGTTTTTTCACCAGACACAGACCACTGGAAACTACTGAGTTGTGCTCACGTGTATCATAAGTTACATTCCCTCACAATCTTGTTGCTGACCAGACACTAAGGCTCCTAGTCACTACCCAACTTTGCTCGAGTGTGTTACTGTTTAGATCTAGTCTGGGGAGATATCTAAGTCAAAGTATGGTTTCTGTTAATGTCTGTCTCTTTCACACCATGATAAAGATCAAAAAGGAAAACATGGAACTATTTTAAGTTAAAGACTATGACTAGGCCTCAAAAATCTTAGTATTATTTCAAATTCTCCTCGTTCACCTGGATTTGTTTGTCTTTCTGATGAGCTGACCTTTCCTTTAATGTTGCCGCCCAGGCACACAGATAGAAATAATTTGAGCTCTAAATGAAGACAAGTGTATGTACAGTGCTTAGTGGCTGCAAGGAGCCCTGTAGCCTCAAGCAAGGGCAACGATGCCCATCTTGTAAGTTTGTATACCTCCTGATTACTGCCAATTTCTATGAGTTCTACAATGCCACTGCTTAAAATTTGAAGTTACTCACAGTGTTCCATAAAAATAAAGCATTGTTAGAAATTTTTGAGCATATCATATTAACCAGGATACACAATAAGATGCTGTAACAAAGAATCTCTGAAGTATACAAATTTAGTGCTCATTCATGAGCAGAGATGCTTGTAGACTCAAGGGACCTTGACTGTTGGCTATGGTAAACCTTCACCTTATAGCATACACATGTGTCTTATACCTGCTGCTCTTGCTTTAGGCTTGAAGGTAGTAATAGAGGGAAAAGGATGCCTAGGTAAAGCTTTTCCTCTAAGCACAGTATATGATAATTTCCCACACCCTCTCCACATGTAGTTTGGTGTATGAAACCTGGTTACCTGATTACATTTAGGTTGGGACGAACTTGGGGAATAATATCTGCCTTCAAGATTTTGCCTTTGGTAAAATTCATGAACAGATAAAGAAAGTCACACTTTCATAATCCCCTAGTATGAGATAAGTTAGCAAACTCTTTGTATATTATAACATAACGTTGGTTATAATCAATAATGGAAAAAGGATGAGATACTAAGAAGGAATATAATATATAAAGAAAAAAAGAGACACATAAACATTTAAAATCTTGGTGCATGCTGGAGAGATGGCTCAGTACATAAGAACATGAGCTTTCCCTGCAGAGGACCTAAGTTCAGTTCCCAGCACATATACTGTAACGACCATCTGGAATCGCAGCTCTGATGCCCTCTCCTGACCTGTATGGGTATGTGCATGCACATGTTCACATACTTTCACATAGATAAACCAACACATAATTAAAAATAAAATATATCTTTAAAATAATAAACAAAATGGGTTGGAGTAGCAGAATTATGACTCATAGAGACGGGATGGGAAGTTCTTCCAGGCTAAGGCTATTTAAGGGTCTCTTAAACTTCCTTTAGTTTTTAATGAAAGCAAATTAACTATACCTGTTTCTTTTTTCTCAAATACTTTGTTTCTCTAAATTTATCCTCCTAGATGAGCTCCCTTGGACCTTACTTCATAATAGCAACAAGTGTTCCTCCTATACTGCCACCAAGAAAGCTATTTCACTCTTTTAGTAATGTCATATTGGTTCTGGGTCATTGGCCAGGCTGTAACTTGAGTGCCTTCTGCTCCTCCTCTAGGAGAAAGAGTAGATCTATACTAGTATCTCTTATATACTAGGACTTTACTTCTGAATGTGTGAGCCAAAGTCCAACAGTGTCCATATTATCTGGGGGTTGATGGGAATTTTGAGTGTCAGTCCATAGCTCAGAGGCACAATGTGAGTTTCCCAGAATTGCCATATCAAAGTAGCATAGACCCAGTGGCTCACACAACAGAAATGTCTTGTCTTAAGGTTCTGAAGGCTAGAAGTTTAAGGTCATAGTGTTATTTGGCATAGAGGTACCTATCTAGGCTGTTTGCATAGAACTGAGACCCTGAGGTGGTATGCAGTGTGTGTTTACACCCTGCACCACATAAGACTGCAAAAGGCAGGGCCAAAATGAGATTCTAGAACCAGCAACAAGGTCACACATTTTTTGCAGTGCCCCTTCATCACCTACCTACTACTGACATAACTCATCATCTGTTGCCTATTGTGAGTAAGTTCTGAAGTAGCCAACCCACTGTGGCACAGGAAGTAATGGGATATTTTGTGTGGCCAGGAGGCAATGATATCTAGCACTGTGCAGATAATGTGTTTCAATCAGTAGTAGTATCCTTTTTCAAAGAACAAGAGGAAACATTGTGGAATTGTTAGTACCTTGCCAAATATATAAGAAGGAAAATCTCCCTAGGGCTTACTCAAATTCTCCCCCTACATACACTGCTTTTACCAGCTAGTAATTTCATGATATTTTTAAGAACAGGAGACAAATGTTGAAGAGAGAAATGGTTAACAAAATTTTGACCTGAAAGGAAAAAAAATCTTGCAGATGGTACTCATCTGCCCAAAATATGATGTTTTTGTTTAGGGCCCTGAACTATTTTTCTTACGTTGTGATATGAACATGAAATGTTCTTCCTAGGCTCACAATCTTGAAAATTTCACCCTCAGCAGGTGTAGCTACTTTGTAATATTTAGGAGGTGGAGTCTTACTAGAGAAAGTACGTCACTGAGGGGGTGAGTCTGGCTTTGAAATTTACAGTCTGAACCCACTTCTTGTCTCTTTTTGCTTCCTAAATGTTGGTGCATGGTCATCAATGAGCTTCCTGCTCCTGCTGCCAGGACTCCCTGCCTCTCTGTGTTTCCCCTTTTAGATTCAATCCATGGAATTGTAAACCAAGAGATGTCTTTTTTAGAGTGGATGTGTCAGGATATTTTATCTCCACAACAGAAAGGAAAAGAACAGAATCATATAATTGAGCTCATCCACAACACTCCATGTTCCTGGCTTTAATGAATGACTCATGAGCACAGTCCACCGGATAGGTTGCTATTCTGAATTCCCCATAGTATAGTGCTTGAGGCTAATCTTGAATGCTTCAGAGATGTCAGAAATTTGCTTGATTCAAGCTCATTTATATCAGCACATTCACCCTCAGCTTCTGGTTTCTCTCAAATAGTCTCTTGTGTTGTGTCTTTTCTCTCTTCTCCTTTGACTTCTGTGTTCTTTTCCCTTCAAAGATCCCAGCAAATATCTCTTAAATATCTCTGAATTTTATCAACTTCCTTCCATCAACATCAGCCCCAAGCAAACATGAACTACCTCCCCTATGGTTTATATAACCCATTGAGATTCACTGTATCCTCTTTCCTAACAAAAGTCTGAACATGCTTTCCCCCAGCCTTAGATCCCTCACTGTGCCCAGTTTCTGTGACTAAAGATATAAACACACTAGATCTTCATACATGAGTAAGCACTCTACCAAATAAATTATGTCTTTAACTTCAAGAAATTATATTTTTAAAGGGAGAAGGCAATAGCATTTTTGTTGGAATAGTGACCTTTCTTCCTGAAAAATGCCTACGGTTACTGGCTCCACTCTGCTGCCCTTCAGTTTGCCAGAGGGTACCATTCCCAGGGGACACAGTGCGAATGGTGCTCCAGGGACTGAGCAAAGATCCTGTCTGCTTTCCACACCTGAATTCTCACATCCATCAAAACACAACGCTTGTTCCCCATATGCAGGGCCACGTACACTTCTCCACATTTCTAGTAAGGGATGATATTGATCTTGAGCAGAATGCCTGGTGCTTTTTCACACTGCAGATGTGGAAACCAAGCTCCAGCACACAGAAATAAACAAATGGCAGAACCAGAGCTATCTTCTTTGATTCAGTGCTCAGTGTTCATTGGACTATAGCATAGCAATCACCCATCTTTTTTTCCCACAGACATGGTTGTTGTTGGCAGGTGGGCAGCAAACAAAACCACAACCATTAAAATGCTATGTTTTAAAAAATCATCTTTCCCTAATTTCCTTTTTGATAAATACAGATATTTATGCATGATATTTATGCATGATATTTCTTTTAATGCTGCCTATCTGTGCTTCGAGGGAAGGTAAGCTTGGAAGCCCACCTTCTGTTCAGTGTTGCTTCAGACAAGTGATTTTAATTTAATGCAGTAAACATTCTGCAGTTGTTCATTGTAGCTGGGTGCCGTTGGTAATATTTAATCTGCCAAAAACCTCTCATTGTGTATTACCATTCAGATGCAAAATAATTTATGGCTCAAACTCCCTCTGCTTTTGCATTCATAAATCACTTGATATTTGTAGGAAGATATGATTGTTGCTTAATGCTTTGCTTTGCTTAACTTTTGACACCAATAAAATTTAATTCTGTATTTGTTTTAGATTAACTTTGTAATTAGGAAATGAGAAGGAGAAACATGTGCCTGTGTGTGTACTTGAGTTTGGGTTTAAATATTGCCTACAGCAAGTTCAGGGAGATTTTATTTGTGTGAATGATGTATGTTCATGGATTCTGTTGTGTATGTGCATGTGTGTGTGTGTACTTTTCTGTGTGTGAGTTGAGTGTAAGCATGTCACAGTGCACATGTGGAGATCAGAAGACAACCTTGAGTGTCAGACTTTATCTGTCATATTGTTTTAAGATGGGGTCTCTTTTGCTATTGGCCACCAAGCTAGGTGTCCCACATGTTTTTAGGGTTCTTTTTTTTTCTTTTTCTTTTTTTTTCTTTTTTTTCTTTTTTTTTAATTAACTTGAGTATTTCTTATATACATTTCAAGTGTTATTCCCTTTCCCGGTTTCCGGGCAAACATCCCCCTCCCACCTCCCCTTCCTTATGGGTGTTCCCCTCCCAACCCTCCCCCCATTGCCGCCCTCCCCCCATAGTATAGTTCACTGGGGGTTCAGTCTTAGCAGGACCCAGGGCTTCCCCTTCCACTGGTGCTCTTACTAGGATATTCATTGCTACCTATGGGGTCAGAGTCCCGGGTCAGTCCATGTATAGTCTTTAGGTAGTGGCTTAGTCCCTGGAAGCTCTGGTTGCTTGACATTGTTGTACTTTTGGGGTCTCGAGCCCCTTCAAGCCCTTCTAGTTCTTTCTCTGATTCCTTCAACGGGGGACCTATTCTCAGTTCAGTGGTTTGCTGCTGGCATTCGCCTCTGTATTTGCTATATTCTGGCTGTGTCTCTCAGGAGCGATCTACATCCGGCTCCTGTCGGTCTGCACTTCTTTGCTTCATCCATCTTGTCTAATTGGGTGGCTGTATATGTATGGGCCACATGTGGGGCAGGCTCTGAATGGGTGTTCCTTCTGTCTCTGTTTTAATCTTTGCCTCTCCCTTCCCTGCCAAGGGTATTCTTTTTCCTCATTTAACGAAGGAGTGAAGCATTCACATTTTGATCATCCATCTTGAGTTTCGTTTGTTCTAGGGATCTAGGGTAATTCAAGCATTTGGGCTAATAGCCACTTATCAATGAGTGCATACCATGTATGTCTTTCTGTGATTGGGTTAGCTCACTCAGGATGATATTTTCCAGTTCCAACCATTTGCCTACGAATTTCATAAACTCGTTGTTTTTGATAGCTGAGTAATATTCCATTGTGTAGATGTACCACATTTTCTGTATCCATTCCTCTGTTGAAGGGCATCTGGGTTCTTTCCATTTTCTGGCTATTATAAATAAGGCTGCGATGAACATAGTGGAGCACGTGTCTCTTTTATATGTTGGGGCATCTTTTGGGTATATGCCCAAGAGAGGTATATATAGCTGGATCCTCAGGCAGTTCAATGTCCAATTTTCTGAGGAACCTCCAGACTGATTTCCAGAATGGTTTTACCAGTCTGCAATCCCACCAACAATGGAGGAGTGTTCCTCTTTCTCCACATCCTCGCCAGCATCTGCTGTCACCTGAGTTTTTGATCTTAGCCAATCGCACTGGTGTGAGGTGAAATCTCAGGGTTGTTTTGATTTGCATTTCCCTTATGACTAAAGATGTTGAACATTTCTTTAGGTGTTTCTCAGCCATTCGGCATTCCTCAGCTGTGAATTCTTTGTTTAGCTCTGAACCCCATTTTTAATAGGGTTATTTGTTTCCCTGCGGTCTAACTTCTTGAGTTCTTTGTATATTTTGGATATAAGGCCTCTATCTGTTGTAGGATTGGTAAAGATCTTTTCCCAATCTGTTGGGCGTGTAGTTTTTCCTCTCTACAGGTCTTCAGCTGTTCCTGTGGGCCTGTGTCTTGAGTTCACCAGGCAGCTTTCTTGCAGCAGAAAATTTGGTTTTACCTGTGGTCCCGAGGCTCAAGTTCGCTCGTGGGGTGCTGCCCACGGGCTCTCTGCAGCAGCAGCAACCAGGAAGACCTGTGCTGCCCCTTCAGGGAGCTTCAGTGCACCAGGGTTCCAGATGGTCTTTGGCTTTTTCCTCTGGCGTCCGAGATGTGTGTGCAGAGAGCAGTCTCTTCTGGTTTCCCAGGCTTGTCTGCCTCTCTGAAGGTTTAGCTCTCCCTCCCACAGGATTTGGGTGCAGAGAACTGTTTATCCGGTCTGTTTCCTCAGGTTCCGGCGGTGTTTTTAGGGTTCTTAAGCCATTTCTCATCTTGCAACAGGAATCCGGGTACTATAAATATGTACTATCATGTCTAGCAGATTCTGGGGATCTGAACTCGGATCCTCTTGTTTGTGCAACAAGTACTTTACTCCGTGATCCATCTCCCTAGATCCCTAAATCATTTTTGAAATATCCTTTCTTTATGGTTGTGCGATACATCACACCCTAGGACTGTCACACGCTAGGCAGTACTCTACTCCTGAGGAACACATCAAGTCCTGATGAGATCATAGCAAAGATCAATCAGCTAGTGAGCTTGTGCCTTATTTTTCGAACATGTGTTAAGTTACTAAAAGCAAATTACATTTAAAGAAATGTAAAATAAAATTGGATATTTTACCAATAAAATACTACTGTTACTACTACTACTACTACTACTACTACTACTACTACTAGCAATAATAATGGTAATGATAATATATATGTATATATACATGTATATATATATATACATGTATATATATATATATATATATATATATATATATTAAAACGTCATTCAAAAGGGGACTGGAGAAATGGCTCCTTGGTTAAGAGCACTTACTGCTCTTATGAGGAAGCCAGGTTTGGTTGGTTTCCAGGACCCACATGGCAGCTCATAACCAACTGTACCTCTAATTTAAGGAGATTTGGCATCCTCTTCTTGTCTTCTCAAGCCTTCAAATGAATGAAGGGTTCATTAACTCACAGAGGCACACACAAATACACATAACACAAAAATAACAAATGAGTGATTTTTTTAAAAAAAATCATGCAAGAAGAAATTATGAATAGAGCAAAAGACTTCATAAGAAACATGCTTTATGAGAAGAATTCCTCGTTGTTTGGTATGATTTATTTAAAGAAGTCAGTGCCCATTAGTTTTATCTATGTATTAATTCTTAAATAAGGTTTATTCACTTGATCATGCCACTAGCAGTCAGGTGTATATTTATTTCATTTTCTTGTTTGTCTGTTCACTAAGTGTGATAAAATAGTGAATGGTAATAATGCCATCATTAGTGAGAACTAAGCGCTGGTTGAGTTCTGTGCGTTGAGTTCTTTTCGTATGCTTCACACAAAGACAATTCTGATGGAACTATAACTTTATTGCCACAAAACAGTTTTGATGATTTGAAGCTATTAAAAGAAACAGCCATGTACATGTAGTGATATATAATTTTGTACTGTTTACTTTATATCACAGCTAAGTTTTCTCACTTAGAAAGACATGGTCAAGGAGTGGCCTTTTAGCTGGGCGATGTGGTGCATGCCTGTAAACCTGGTTTTCTAGAGGCAGAGGCATGCACATCTCTGAGTTTAAAACCAGGATGACCTAAAAAGCAAGTTTCAGGACAACTAGAGCTACATAGAAAAACTGTTTTGGAAAAAAATAATAAAATTTAAAAAAATTAAAACAAAGAAGTGGTCTTTTGAAGATGTGCCTAAGTAGATAGAATTTAATTTGCAAGTTATTATAAAACCAAAATGTTTTTAAAATGTGGGCTTTTTTATACTCAGCTTGTAAATTCTTTATCTTGTGTAGACTCTTTGTCACAGATAGGGAAAGAACAAGCCTCAGCTCACTTTCTTTAATTGAGAATATGACAGTGTAGCCCTGGTTAGCCTAGGATTCCATACATAGCCTACACTGGGCACCCACACATTTAAAGGGTATGTAAGATCTTGGATTAGATCTTAGTGACTGCGCAAATGGGCAAGGCTCTCAGTTCCACCCCAGTACAAGAGAGAATGGTATGGAAAGCAGGTAGATAGAAAAAAAATAATGGCTAGAAAGGGTAGGGAGGGAAAAATATACAATGTAACATATATTATTCTTCAGCATTTCCCAAAGTGAGTTTTTTATTGGAACAAATTACCAGAAAACTCATTGCTTATAAGGATTTATAAACTGTTTTTTCTTTGTTTGTTTGTTTGTTTGTTTGTTTCCCAATGTCTTTTCTAATCAATGTTTTGTTCTAGATTTTCTGTTTTGATTTATTTATTTACTTTTGGTATTCTTTGTTTGCTATAGATTCTCGAGTAGTCCAGGCTTGTGGTGAACTTGATCTGCAGCTGAGTGTGATTTAGAATTCCTAATCTTTATGTCTCTACTTCCCTAATGACGGATTACATGTTTGAGCTACTACATGTAGCTCTTCACCATTTACGCGAATTAAGGCACACAATACTCAGCTGTTCCTCTGGAGCAAGCAAGATGCCCTACGAGGTTGAAAATCACCTGAGGCTACAATTTTACCTGCGTAGAAAATACTTCTGAATTCCATGGAAACAGCACTTTAGGTCTTCAGGAATTCACTCAAAGGTCAGCTGAGAACACAGTGTAGACATCATCAGAGAGAAAAAGTAAGAGAATAAGAGAGAAAACACTTGGATAGAAGCCATGGGACCCCCGCCTTCACCTGTTTTGGTTCTGCAGCTCTGCAGAAAGCTGATCCCTTGGCAGAGCCGACACCCAGAGAGAAAGACCACACAAGAATGTGAATGCCAGTAAATGTGGATTACTGGTTGACATTTCAGAAATGATAATAAAGATTAATGATAGGAGAATTTAATGATCAAAGAGATATGAGATGTCAGTTAGATGGAGTTTATCATGTAACTTGTAGACTTCTGAGTGCTTTGTGAATGTCCAAGTTTAAAAGGAAATAGAAAATACTTCTTAATCCTAAATATTCAATTAACCATTGTCATTGAAGAGTGCTGTTAAACATATTCTTCCTCTTGATTGGGAGAGCAAGATGATGCTATCCAGCATCATTTCCTGATGAAAAGTTTTGAGGAACTAAATGATTGCCTTGGTGATGGCTATAAAATGTGAGCTCAGCGAGGATCTCTTCAGCTTGTAGGTAACACCTGTCTAGGATGGTTTACTTATACCATCACTATGACTTCTTGCAGTCCATCTTGTACACAGCTGCTAACAGGATAAGCTGTGAAGTAGAAGACAGTGAACATGTTCACAGTAAGCCACTATGGAGGCTTCAGCAAGTCAGGCACCATGGGGATGAGCCACTGGCTGGTTGCGTCCCTTCTTGTCTCAGAGGATGTCAAAGTTACTAGGAATTCCACCATCTTTCACCCACATTATTGGAGCTGAAGAATAACCAGTATGCCTTTTACTTTAAAAATGTCGGATCCTTCAATGTTGACCCTCAAAGATCCCTGGACCCTCTGGAAATAATACCTCAGCTCCATGGTTTAAACTTTGGCTTATGCTTATCATGAATAAAATGAGTGGGGCTGGCTATACAGCTCAGTGCTACAGTGTTAACTTAGCTTATACAAGGTGCGAGGTTTGATCCCCAGTATTACTTAAAATAAAAAAATAAAGTTGTAATAAGGCACCATGACACTATACATACATACATACACACACATACATACATGGAATTCTTGTCTGGGTACTTAATAGTTCACATGTGATTTCCCTCCTAGACAGACAGATAGCATGGTATAAATTTCTTTGAATGGATTAGGACAGTTACACAGAATATCAGAATAGAGTGTCATGTGCAACTTCTGTGACAGGTACTGGGTCAAGTAGAATGTCCTGATGATTAGAACATACACAGTTATTGTTATCTTATATTTAAGTATCTACACACAGTATGTATTACTTGGGATTTAATCCTATAAAGAATTCATTTTGCTCTTCTTGACACTGGTGGAAATTACTTTCAGCATCTCCAGTCAGAGAAGCTGGAGGAGAGATTTAGATTTTTCATACTTCTCTGATTGTATGACCGTCATTTTAATAGTCTTTGCAAGTTACATTAAGCTTGCTTTTGTGAATATATGTATCATCTCTATATATGCCTATGCCTCTTTCTCCATGGCTTCTCATTTTCATTGGATTCTCTTTTAGGAAAGTCAAGGAAGAGCATCACATAAACCAAGTCTGAAAATAGACAAAGTTTTGTTTCTTTACATTTTCTATTTGTTACTGAGTGGGATACTTGAGCATGACAATGCATGTGCCACAGCAAAAAGGGGGAGGACATGTGTTAGGAGTCAGTTCTCTCCTTCTACTGTAGCTTTTAGGAATTGAATTCTGGTCATCAGGCTTACATGGCAAGTGCCTTGACCCAGTGAGCAATCCTACCAGCCCCTAAATGGTGTTTCTTACTGGCATGTTGTACTGCCTCTAGTCCTTGAGTCACTGTAGAATCTAGACCTTAGCACTGGACAAGCTATTAAAAATTGCGGTGAGTAACAGTGCCTGATGCAGCTGCTCTTGCAAAATTCCTGACTCTTCTCTGGCTTTCTGAAGGTGAGCAGATGTTTCAGCCTGTGCATTGTGCTCTCTGGCCTGTTTAGACACTGGTATTGTCCTCACATGTGTGTGGAATATATATTGCACGTAGTCTGATACATTAGAAGAAGAGAGAACGTTATAATAACAACATCGCGCCCTGGCAGCATACACTGTGCCTGGAGTTCGTGGTGACTTCAGCATTATCAGAATGTGGATGGCATTACATCTGTTATGTCTGAAAAGTGCTAGGCAATGGTGCTAATTTATAATGCAGGAGGAGGGAGGTGAAGAAAGACGGGGCGATGAAAAATAGCACACAGTAGGAGAGAGTCAACTAAATGGTAATTTGTTAAGTTTTATTCACACCATGCAACAGAGTGCTGTCACAGGTTTCTGGTTTGCTTTATAAATCAACCATGTGTGTTGCTCATCTAGATACATGGACACAGGATGGCTCTAAAGATCCCATTTTCATAGAAAACATTTTTCTAAGGGTTATGTGGTATGAAGTGTGCATAGTGGTGGAGTTAGGGAAGGCCTCTGGCTGTCACTGAACTTTATAAGACAAAGGGCATGGGCAGAGGCAGTAAGCCCATAGAAACAGAACATTAGATCATTTGCCATTCACAGAGGAAGAGTCGAGAAAAAGCAGGGCAGATGGTGGGGAACCACACGGAGAACGGTGCTGAGAGTGAGCACAGATGCTGCTCAATCTTTAAAACGTTAAGAGCTTGCGTCTTTCTGAAATTGAAGCAAATACAGCCTTGTCTTTTCTTTGCTTTCATTTCTATCCTTTTGCCTGCACCCTACCACAAATACAGATTTCCTTTATCTCCACATTTTCACTGTATTGTATATGATTAGTATCCTAAGTTGCAATGAGTGTGCTTCTCAATAACAAAACAACAATCGTTTACAAGATGTCTAGACACAGCCTTAAGGACAGAGAATTTATATCAGCTGATAGAATTCCTAAGCAGGTACAAACTTGGTATCCATGGAGACCTTTTCCAGGACTTTAGCTGATGGAATCCTCTGGCTACTCAAGTACCTCTTGTGAAATGTGGTCCTGTTTGCGTGCAATCTACAGCCCCCCCTTTTGCTTTAATTCATCTATGTCGCTTTAACCCACCTCTCTCTCTCTCTCTCTCTCTCTCTCTCTCTCTCTCTCTCTCTCTCTCTCTCGACTTATATTACCTATTACAATGTATAGAAGTGTATTGTTATGCCACATTGTTTACATTGTTTAATTTGATTCATACAAATACAACTTTAAAATATTTTTTGTTTTTTGTTTTTTGTTTTTGATTGATTGAATCCATGGAGCCCTTGCTCAGATATACAAAACTCTATGTCCTTATAATATCTGGTGCAAAATCCAGGCCTCCACCTTACCTTCTTACTTTTTCCTAGCTTCTCCTTGAAAACCAATTTTTGATAATTTTTCCATTATTTTAAAGTCAGTAGAGCTGGGTCCAGTAATCTTTGGAATTCAACATTGGTAAGCAGAAAAACTTTATGTAAGATTCTTACAAGAAAGGAAAATTGGACCATAATGTTTGATTTGGACTTTTACTGTGTAATTTTATATATTTATAATATATATATTCACATATATATTTATGTAGAGAGAGATGATAGATGATAGATAGATAGATAGATAGATAGATAGATAGATAGATAGATCAAATAGCACAATCCTATAATCGCAGCACTCTAGAAGTTGAATCAAAACAGAGGATGAGTCCAAGGGCAGCCTCGACTAAATGGCAAGACAGTGACTCCACACAACTACAATAACAAGGAAATCTCCAGGCACTGCTTCTCAGTAGTTAAAGACATTTTTCAGCTAGACATTTTTTTACAAATGGTACGGACTGAGCTTAGCAGATCACCACCAGAGACTCCATGGTTGAAACAAGACAAGTTTAATAACTTACAGTTTGGAGGTGAATTGTCACACATAATCTCACTGGACTAAAATAAAATGTCAATGAGACTGCAATTATTGGCATGTCTCAGACGGTTCGCCCAGTTAGAGGCCATCTCCAGTCCTTACCTTATGACTCCTCTTTCATCCTCAGTGCCAGCATGAGACAGGTAGTCCTCGGCATGTATCCATATCTCTTCTTCTTTGTTCATGGGAGGGGTTCTGCCTTTAAAAGACTTGTGATTTAGCTGGGGCATACCTGGATAAAACAGACTAGTTCTCCCTCTCAAAATAGTTACCTCTATTATTTTTCAATAGCTCTTTTCACTATGCTAGGTGACTTGTGTATACACAAAATTTGCTGAGGACCACTTCAGGGCAATGCCTGTTCCAGGCAGCAACTATAACAGATTCTAACAGATGTCCTGTACCTGGCACTGACTATAACAGATTCTGACATGAGTCCTGTACCTTTCAGCACTTGTTTCCAGCACAACCAAAACTGGTCAGATACTTCTGCCAAGACCAACTGTGGATATTTATTTATTTAGTTAATAAGTTAGTTACTTATTTAGTTATGTATTGTAATCAGTTTTAGTCAATGGCCTAGCCAGCCTTTACTTAGGCACTAGCCTTGCTATATATACATAGGGAGAATCCTGGTCCACAGTTTCAATTCCTTCATGATACTTACGTGATTCCTTACACCTGACTCTGTTTAACCCCAAAGCCTTAGGATTCTCCCAGCCATCATCAAGGATTTCCTTCCATGGCTAGAATACTGAGTCCTAAGAATCCTTCCGCATCAAATCTCTTAAAAGTATCACTTTCACAAAGGACTAAACTAGGACTCAGACGGAGGAAAATAAATTAGGAAATGGTAGAATTTAGAGCCATAGTCTGACAGGCCCAACCCTGGACCAAGTGGTATAACATCATATCAAAATGTCAGCCTAGAATGAATGAATTATGGAAGGAACCAGAAGAGCCCATTTTCATGACCTGGTGAATGCAAGTCATCCTGATTGCCTGAAAGTACACTGCTCACTTCCCACACTGACCGTGTCTTAGAGGCATTTAGAAACCTCCCCTGGTGAAACCTTTTCATTCATGTTCATAGTTAACATAACTCCAAACATTAAATCAAATAGCATATTCCTCTCCCACTTGGCCAGGTGACACTGACTGCAGTACTCTTGTCTGAGAACATCCCACATTTGGCCAAGAGGAGGAAGATCCATAAACAGAGAAATGGAGAATGACAACTAGCTTAGGAAAAAGTAAACTTTGAGAAGATTTTAGTCACACGTCTGATTGATATTGCAATCAATCCCAGCACAAATTAAATCTACTCAGCTTTATTGGCTCAGCATCCAGACTTATTACCCTCCTTCCTATCTGCATTTTTACTCAGTACTTACTATGTATTGAATTAGATCTGAGGACAGTGAGCTGTGGTCCCTTTGAGTCCCACTGAAGCATTGAGTTCAATTTGAGGAGCTGAATCTCACATCTTCTGATTCAGCTGTCTGCCCTCAATCGTCCTACACTACTTCCTTCATTTCCTCACTGTTCTAAGTGGAGAAAATAGTTCCAGAATGTTCTGAACTTCAGCCATCATCTCCTCATTCATCTTAGAGTTGGGAAAGAGAAATCATGTACTACTTAGGAAAACTCTGGAATATGAAGAATAAACAATAGAGTTTTTGATAAGTAAAAAATACTTTATTGAATGGGCAAATAGAACTTACCTATATATTTCAAAACTTCAACATCCCAGTGTACAACGGAATAACTAGGCAGACACTCTAATTACAGTATTTTAGCTGCAAATACTATGAAGCTTTGTTTATCAAGAACCCTCAGATTTGGAGTGTGGGTCAATATAATGAAACAAGAATATCTTTTATTTCTCCAGTGCTAGACATAAAGTCAAGGCACAATGAGAGCCTGATTAATCAGCTTCTTCAGCCCCTCTCTTTGGGAATATAATTCAGTACAAAAGCACTTTCTTAGCCTGTGTGGAGTCCTCCTTTCAATAGCCAGTGCTGGAGAAAGGAAAGAGAGGAGAGGCTTGTAGACAGTGAGGTTCAAAGCACTGAGACCCCTGAGAGGTTCGCTATAATTCAAAATGGTTATTAAAAACATGCTATTGTCTTTGTGAGGAATTGGTTTCCAGGATCCATAGCAATGAGTATTCATGAAGTCAGGAAATTTCAGGAGTTGCTTTGGAGGTAATCTTAAATACCTCTCTCATCTTCGCACAGCCCAAGAAATGTCCTTCCTTTTATAAGTTAATCTCAACCAAGTCTCATCTGACTATATACTGGCAAGACTGAGGTAACAAAGGAGAATTCTGCCCTCTATCACAGCATCTCTTTCTACTCTACCATAACCTTGCCTTAACCAAGGGACCTTATTTTTATGGCGGATTCCATCATCTAAGAATTAGGATTTAACTCTTTGCTTTCTGTCCTTCCTCTTTTATTCTTTATTCCTCTTCTGTTTCTCTAATGAGAATAAACTTTAAAAGTAGGTCCTGTATGAGACCATGACTATACCTCATTTTGCTACCAGAGATTTTCAGTGGAGTGCTGTGGTGCCCTCCTTGAGAGGGCACCTTCCCTCTGCTGCTGTGTTCTTAGAAAAATCACTTAACTTTTTGGCCTTGGGTTTTTTTCTTAATGGAATGGTGGGGTTGGGAGTTTATTATTTGTAAGGTTCCTGGTGTCTCTGGGTTTTGTAGAAGGTCATTTTCCTTTCCCTCCCCCAGCTTTTTGGCACTTGATTTTCTTATAGCCAGCTGTTAATCATTAAAAATGAAGACGCTACTCCAAGTAATGTCTGGCTGTGAGAACATGATCTGAATACTTCCATTCTGACCTCTACATCAGTCTGAACAAATCGCCTGTAGAACAGAATCAAAAAGAATAAGGGGAGGGACTAGGGGCTTTAATTACAATTTTAAACAATGGTTTTCATTAAAATTGTATTTTCCTACACCTCTGGAAAATTACATTGTAGATGAGATAAATGCAGCCTCTTACTTAAATTAAGGTTATCTTTAGGCTGCTAATCTCATTTGCTGTTTAGCAATTTTAATTCAAGTCAAAGCCTTGTAATTAGTGCCCTCAGCCAATAGCAGTCCCATGCAACTTTGTAGCTGTATTTACCACTGCTGTTAAGACAAGGCTACTCGTGTGGGAAGTGTAAGTCATCATACTAAATTATTAAAGGTGGCGTACATCAACAGTTTCCTCTTGCATGCTGATGTTTCCAAAGCAAAGGCTGCATGCCATCATGCCGAGTGAATATTGCTAGTATGGATAATGGTCAGTGTGAGCTATTAATATTTTTAAGAGAAGTTAACTAGATATCTTATTCTTATAGCAAGCATAGTAAAGCGAGTGTATAAGAGAAGTGAACAGCTTGGAGTCTGGACATTAGTGTCCTCATGTCAGAAAGTCGTAAGAGTGTAGTCCAGCTTTTACTGGACAATTGTATAAATGAGACACTGCATAATCTACTGAATCTAAAGAGTCAGATCTTGGCTAGGGCCGTATTACAGTTGCAAACATTAAGCCCCAGAGATGATTAGTTTAGCTTTCACCCATTAATAATAATCATCTATAGGACTCTCATGTTTTCTAAGTCTGAATCCCAGTACTTTAAGATACTTGGCACTTGAAAGATTTTTACTTCTTTTTTACAATAAGGTATACAATAAGTATGTGTGTATGTGAAGGGGATTGCTAAGTGTGTGTAAGTGTAAATGTTTATACATATTAGTCATCACTGGAAATAGAAAATGTCTGTCATTGTTAAAGTAAATTAATAAGAAAATTACAGGTCCATGTTCAGTACTTTTCCCTGTCTCCGAAGCCTCTGCAGTCTAAGAAACTTAGCTTCATAAAAGGTGTGGTAACGATATCTTACATACAAATGCCCTTCTAGTTTTATGGACTTTGTATTGAATTTGCTTCTTCTTCGTTTTCTCAATCCCATTAGGAATGTAAGCATATTTACAAACAAATCCATTGCCTGTTTGAAGAAAAATGTACCATTCAGAATTCTTCTGAGAAAAGAATCAAACAGAATATAAAACGTACCCATTCAATATTTTGTTTTGTTTTTGGGTTTTTGTTTTGTTTTGTTTTGTTTTGTTTTCATGTACCTTCCTGTCTCTCTTGGAACTCACTCTGTAGCCCAGGCTGGTCTGGAACTCAGAGAGATCTATCTGCCTCCTAAGTGCTGGTATTAAAGACCTGTGCCACTAACACCTGACTTGGTTTGTGAATCTCAGGCTAACAAATTTGAAAGTTAAAGAAAATCCTTTCATTTGAACAAGGAAAGGATTTGTTGACTCTGACAATTCAAAACATGGGCTCGTTGTCCTCATGACCAACCTGAAGAGTTTGTAGAGATGAGTAGAGATGAAAGCCCATCTCAACCTGTGATGGAGAGCTAAAGCAGCTATTAGAATCAACAGTATATGATATCATAGATTTTTTTTAAAGTGTATCAAAGAGAAGCTGCTCAAGCTTGTAAACAAGACCACAATAAAGTAGGAAATCTAAGTGGCTTTTCCTGACCCTCATGGGGCAATCATAGAAGCCGTTATTTACTCTTTAGCTTTGCAGTTCAGAAGTAGCACTGCACTGGGTACCACAAGTCTCAAAGTGTGTTGAAAATTAAGTCTGCACATTTATATCAAGGGCTCATCACGATCCCCCCAAAGCAGAGATTTATCCTTATAAAACAGCATACAAAAACTGTTCCCTTGAAAATTAGGAGATTAGGAGTTATTTTTTGCATGTGTGACAGAATGCTGAAATTATATATTTAAGCATGTCATTTTAACTAATCTTAATCTTTTTGGTAAAATGAAGATAATTATAAACATTCCTAACTGGGAGGCTGTTAAAAAGATACATTCATATTAAGTTTATAATGCATACTAATCTTCTTTGGTAGCTGTCTGAGGACAGCTGGGTCCTTTATGTAGTGAAGTCTGTTTGGGGGGTCTCATCTTTTTCATCTGCTGACTGATTCATCTACTCCCAATGTATCCTGAGACTATAGGATTTCAATGGGACCCAAGTCATTGTTTTAGTCAGCTCACCATTTGGTCAAGCATGGTATTTTACTCTGATAATGGACAATGACCATGCTGATATTCCGTCGTAGAAATTTGTACTGCATGTCACGAACCCTAATCTCTTGTTACAAAAAACACATTTTGTAGAAAAAAATCAGTCTTGGTTTGTTACTACCTGTGTCATTTTGCCAGAATTACTACTGTGCTCATCTTAGTGACTGATTTTGAGTTTTCTAGTGGAGGTTTTTTCCCCTTTATTGGTTGTTTTTTTTTATTTACATTTCAAATGTTATCCCCTTCCCCCCACCCAATCATTCACCCCTTCCCACCTCCCAGCCCTGAAATTCCCTTACAATGGAGGGGGAGGTGGGCAGCCTTGGCAGGACCAAGGGCTTCTCCTCCCTTTGGTGCCCAACAAGATCAGCCTCTGCTACACATGCAGGTGAGCCCTAGGGGTGTCCATGTGTACTCTCTGGATCATGGTTTACTCCCTGGGTGCTCCATTTGGTTGAGATTTTCATTCAGTCTCTGACAAAGCTAATGATCACGCCTTTCTGGGCTTCTTGGAAGCCACCTTTTCCTGAGTATGGCCAAGCAAACACCAGTATATTATTTGGTATAAGATCAGGGAACATAGCTAGATAGATGGGCAGAGATAGATAATCATGTACACATTCCACCCTCCATGCAGCCTGCTTAGTAACTTTCTTTATTATGGTGATAGTCACCCTGAAACAGTGGCCACTTTCACAATATGAGAAAATATTTGTCAAAGGAATGGCTTATTCTTTAAAGTTTGATATTTATAATGACTCTTTCACACTTACCACCACTCATGCAGATGGATTAAGCTAATTAGAACACTAAACTCTGCTAGGGGAGGAACTGGGGTAGAGTCCACAAAAGACTCACCATTGTTAAAATTCAAGTATGATAGAAGAGCCTCTACAAAACCCCAGGAAGTGAGCCCGCCAGTTACATCATGACTGTCTCCCCTCATACCCTTGTTTGAGGTCTTTACTCTTTCAGATTTATAGGAACATGGAGGCTTCAGAAAAGGGGCTTGCTTTCACACTGATTAAATTCTGGATAATAATGTACATCAGAAGGTGAAAGAGATTCATATCAAGGAGGCTAAATTAGCAAAATGGGTAAAAGGTGAGCCTCGATAAAATACAAAATCTCATTCAGGAGAATGTGTCTTTGCTGAGGAAATCTAAAGTATACTTGGTAAGCCGGGGCACTCACGTCTCTTTACTTATGAGGGCCTTTACTCTGATTCTTTCTAACATTTAGACTTTCAATTTTTCGATGTGAGGAATTGTTTTTAACCAATCAAATTAGAATCAAATTTCCAAGGGAAATGCCACAATGTAGTGCAATATATTCTCACTGGAAGTTGAAATATGAAGCATCTCTCATTGCTGAACTCACTAATTTTATGACCCTATCCCTAAGTGCTTGGGAGAGGATTTATGTCTACTATATCCATGAGGCTTATTGTCCATGATGTCATTGCTCATTATTGTGTTTACTGATTTATTTCTCATATGCCCAACACCAGTTTTGGTTCATTCTTTGCCTCAGTTAAGTGATTCTGTCCTTTATAACTTCAAACTTCATAGTAATAGTTCTAAACTTTTCAGTTGGCAACACTGACATCTGTGACTTTGTGACTGTCTGTTCTAGCTACTGTAGTAGCAACTTGATTCTTGAAATGAAAGACAGGGTTAAAACTAAGGAATATTTAAAGGGGACATCATGATTTTGTGTGCTACAGCATTCCTTCTTATGGATATGCAACTTAAACTATCATTTCAAAAGTTTCCATCCAGCCAAATAATTGCAATTAGTCCTGGTGTCTGTGATCTGCTATTATACCCAGTTTTTCCAGAATAAGGAATGCATACGTTCTCACCGCGTATGGGATCCAGAATGAAGTGCTGAGCAGACGATTTCAAAGAAGAAAATAACAAGGAAAACATTGCAATTTCAGATGCCTCAACGTCTGGCTGGGCAATCTTTGGTACTATTAATCTCATCAGGTTGGGATGTATGTACGCTTAGGATTGATTGGTCCTTGGAACAAAGGCTTAAACGTGACCCTTTTTGGAGCAATTTGCTACTTATTGGGAAGGTAAATGGTCATTGACTTTAATTAGATATGGTCTCAGTAGGCAGTCATGATATAAGATGAAAATAAGGATATTTCCTCCCAATTTACTTACAAAAGGTATAGCCAAACTGATACTAAGAACTGCAAAATATCTGAATGAGTCCTCTTCCTCCGGTCTGGAATCTCCACCAGGAACTTACCAGCCTCTCTCTAAACATGGATGGAATTAAGTAATATTGTCATTTCTCTTAGGTACTTGAAGAAATAGGCTACTATTTCTAACTACTCATTGTTAAACACAGGAAATTAACATCTTTAGATGCCAAAAGACACCTTATGTGTTTTCTACAACCCAACACCATTTCTCTTTTTATGACTATTAACTAGCTTTTGCTATAAGAAGACTCTAGAATAAAAATTAATCAACAGAACTTTTCCATGTTGGTGTCTGGAATAAGAAACGCTATAGTGTTTATTAATTTGCCTCATGCCAGACAGTGCACCAGGTAATATGTTCAAAGTATTCCTAAGCCTGCTCTTTTATGCTCTTACTACACAGAAGTCCATTGAAAGATATTGCATGACAATTCGCTTAAGTTTATAGGGATCAGAAAGCTCTGAAATTATTTAATTACCATGTGTACAGTTTTATACTTAATATGTTGTGCTGTACATTGTTCACAGTAGACTATTAGACACTATTCCACATTATATTAACACACATGGATTGCATGTAAACATAAGCAAGGATATTTTAAATAAGAGAATGTTTCTCCACATGATAAGATTTTTTTTCTGGATGGGAGTCATTAAGTTAGAGGAAACTACTAAGAATAGAACCCCAAAGAAGGAGAAGGAGAAAGACATTTCTGTTCAAAACATGGATTTTTACAGTCGTTGAATTTGGGAATATTTTGTCATTTTTTCAAGACTCATAGATTTCTCTTGAAAAAGCATTCTGCAAACATGCCAAGGTCCTTCATATCTCAAGTGCCAGACAGATGTTATGGTTTAGGTGTATTCTGGGTTATTTTCAAGAGATGTTTTTGCTGAGTCGATGTTATTTTCCTAATTGCCCAATTTTCTTTTCTCTGGTAAACACTAATTAAAGAATGAGCCCAGAACTGCCACCTTTTCGGAAACAACATTAATCTTCTGCCCTCTGAATACTATAATGGGGCTAATTTATCCCTATTATCTATTCTCTTCACCACCTCAGCTAAGCATAAAAAACCTCCTTCCCTCTCTGCTTCATCCTTCTCCCTTCTCCCTTCTCCCTGTCATTAGTAGGTTTTGTATGGCTTTGTTGACCACTCTTTTCCATATAAACATTATATCTACAATACTGATATTGTCGTTTCTCCTCCTGTATCCTCTATTTCAATTGCTCAATATTGCTTCCTTCTCCCTATCACTAATTCTCTACGTGCCTATGAGAAGCTGACATATTCACTGCTCATCCAGCACCTAACCTAAAACAAGACTCCTGGTTTCACAGGCATCTATCTTGTCCTCAAAAAGCAAAAGCAAAAACAAAAACAAAAACAAAAACAAAAAGTCCCAAAACCAAAGAAACAAAAACAAAAAACTGTCAGTCCTCAAGAGCCCCCCAAATGTAGAATTATAATTGAGTGTGGTAACACAACCCTATAGGATAGATCATACTAAAGAAGCACAGAAGAGAAGCTCCTGCTATAGCCTAGGGACAGAGAAAGCTTCCTAGAGCAATTGAAATGTACAATGATTAAACCATCAGGTGGACCAATGTGTGCAATCACGCAGTTCATTTGCATCCATAGAAAGTTTCATAGTGATATTGACTCTCCACAGAACTCCATTATATATTCTACAACTCAACACTACTCCCATTAAGAAAATGTTACAAGGAATTTGAAAATGTCCCTATTGAAAATAGTTCTTTAATTAAAATAGAGCAAAGCCCAACTAATTAACCCAGATTCAAGCTCTAGACCAAAGAACCTGGCTTCTAAGGCACTAAATGAAAAGCTGCATACAAGATTTGAGCTGCTTGTCTTGGCTTTTAAAGGCTTCTTAAATTGTTTCATAAAATCCTATCACACCCAATAATCATATTAATTTTTAGTTGTATACCATTCTTCACTTGAAATAGGAAGACCTAAACCTTAAGGGCTTGATAGTTCTTTGAAGAAGCATGACTTTAACCTTGGGAGAAAAAAATGATTGCCTAGCACCTGAATAATGAAAAAGGAAACATGCAAACAGAATGTCGAAGTCAAATTCACAAATGTTAGCTGTGGAGAGAAACAGATCCAGTGAGTAAGAACAGTAGGAGGTCTCCAGCTGTCTCAATGTCTCCCACTGTTACCTGTGTCCTAAAGAGTATCACTGTTGTCAATAAGAACAAAGCACCAGTCAGCACAGAAAGGCATACTTCCATTAATGAAACCCACATCTGAGAAGTTGAGAAAGTAAATAAAATCTTTAAAAAAAAAGCAGTTGAGAAAGTTTGGTCACTAGTGTTGGGAAAATAGCTACAAATGTTGGAATAAATTGAATAAAAGCACCTACCTAGCAGGAATAAATGTCAGCCAAGAAGTGATAGAGCTTCATGATGGAGTATTTCTGTGAGCTTAGTGTCTCTTGCAGATGTTCAGAAAGCCAAACTTTCACTATTGATATCCTACTTCCAAAGAAGTTGACCCTGTTTCCAATTTGAAAGTAGGGGAGTTGCGGGGAAGGAAGGTACATTGTGATTGGTGTATGTATTTGTGCAGTGTGTGTATGATGTATATTTATCTATGTGGGAGGGGGCTGTGATGTGATGTGTGTGTGTGTGTGTGTGTGTGTGTGTGTGTTATATGGTTTGTGTAAGTATATAAGGAATGATGTGGTATATATATGGTAAATGCGTGTGTTTTTGTATATGTTTGTGTGTGTGTGTGTGTGCATGTGCACACACAGTATGCAGTATTTCTTAAAATTAGAGCATCTTCTTTTTGTAATTGTCTAAGAAAAAAGAAATGCTTATTTAAAAATCCAAATTTCTGACACCCTGCTTATGAGTAATAATCAACACCAGGAGGCTTTTTTGCTAATTGATGCACAACAATTCATTAAAAACATATTTACAAAGTACTTTATTTGGATCAAGTGGCTTTTGATACAGCCTTTCATGTAACAATGAATTATATTGTGTTCCCCTTTCTTGTCATGGTAATACATTTTAAGACTTTTCTCTTCACATTCACCATAATAATCTGACTCACAATTGCATTTTCCCATAATAATCAGCATGCACCTCTCAGTCAAACTAAGCCCCATTATTTTTCTGCTCAGACCATTGACATAGGTAGACCTGTGGACTCACCACCATATCATCACAGAGGAAAACAATGGACTCTTCAAAAGCACATAAGTATTTTTAGAAAGTTACTGTAAACCCATGACCCTGATCTAAGAGACCATTGTTTTTAATTTTTTTTTGGTTGTTGGTGGTGTTTTTTATACACCCTGAGGAATCTATTTCTGTACATAGCCTAAATGGAGACAGAAATTCACACTACTGAACAATTTTAATCCTGTGACTTACTGTGAAGTACACATAGTATGTGACTGTTGAATATATAGTTGAAACATCACATGCGATGATGTTAATAAAAAAGATCTGTTTTCACATTCAAATATTTGATGTGGTTTCATGATGACACTGTGAAGTGTAAAGCAGCTTATGGTTAATAGAGAGAAAGTAGTGTAGAGTAAATGGAGAGAATGGGTGTCTGTATAAAGTGGTGCTGGGGAGAAGTCTGTGCTGGTATGGTCTGTGTTTCTCCCTATGGTGCTAGGATGTATATTCAATTCTCACCTCAGTAGCCCCTCCATCCTCTAAAGATTCCACCCTGGGTGGTGATTTGAATGTTCCTAAATCTCTATCACATTTCTTCCTGAAGTTATTATAATTGATAAGCCAATTCATTTCGTATCAATCTTTAATAAATCGTGCATTGTTGAGAATCTCTAAATTCAAATTTTAATCTTTGTTGGCCATCAGATTCAGAACCTGGATTGAAGAAAGGCTGATGCCTTCTTCTTAATTGTATCCTTAGTACACTGGTGAGCAATTGGAACAAGTAGTGTTGACATTTGAAGGCTTCTATGTTCTAGATTGGGAAGTCTAATGATCTAATTTTTACATCAGCATTTGTCTTTTAGTGAGCCTTGTAATCCATTTAGTTCGTGAAAGCCAGTTTTATTTTCTGTCATATAAGGACTTGGAAAAAAATAATACAGAACTGTCTTAACATGGCCTTGTATGTGAATAAGGATATATGTTAATAAACTTTAATCCACCGAAATAAGTTGTAATATTCCTTGTTTCATTGTGCAGATATTTACTAAAGGGTGCCGTAGATATTGTTGATAAGAAGAGAATGAAATGGGGTAGTGGAAAAGTCCAGACAAACTGAATATGTCTGTCTACATAGAAGCTAGCCAAGCCCATAGCTCTGCTTCTGTGCAAGGAAGATGAGGGTTTGTGCTGAAGGACAAAGTGACATTAGTTCTGGTGTGCTTTACATTTATAAATGCAGTCGTAAGCAGTGGTAAAGTCAGGGAGTCAAGGACGACTACTTAATAGTGGTCAAGTAGGGAAAGGGGGAGTATCTGGAACAAGGCTGTCCTCTTAGAGATGCGCAAACAGAGGTATTAAAAGTGCCTACGGAGTAGAACTGACAAGAATCGAAACTAAGAAATGTGGGTGATGAAGAAACTAGAAGAAGACACCGAGTTTGGCTTGGGACAAGGTGAGCTTCAGGGTATGTTGGTAGGCAACATAAATGATGCTATGTAAATGTGTGATATTTAGGAACACAGCTCTGCAGCTGTGGAATGGGAACCTGTGGGTCCCTGATGTAATAAGATTCCCTGAGAAGAGAAGAGAGTCTGGAGGATGGAACTCTGGGAAGGAGCAGTGCTTTTAAAAGGAAACCAAGAAAGAATAGTCAGGTATTTGAGAGAAGAACTTGGGTGGAAATGCAAGGGAAAGATACTGTCGGGGTTTCCTTCCTCCCTCCCCGGCTTCCTTTTTTCTAAGATAAAAGTCTTTAAAATTGATTTAACAAGCCAGTTCAGGGTTTGAAAGAACATTTGGCCATTCAGAGTGTTGTTGTACCAAAAGACTGGAATTAGTCCTACTCTGCTGTAACTCCAGCTCTAAGGAGTCTGTTTCTCTCTTCTGGCTTTCACAAGCATTTGTATTCACACACTTACATGCACACACAGGGACACTCACACATGCAGATAAGCAAACAATAAAATTCAACTTTAAAAAAAATTTGTCATATGCAATTGTAAAGTACAGATGCATTTACAGATAACTAGTAACAGATGCATTTTTATTAGATGACAAATAATAAGTAGGTAAATTGGTAATAGGTAAACAGATGGATAGATAGATAGATAGATAGATAGATAGATAGATAGATAGATAGATAGACAGACAGACAGATGATAGGTAGGTAGACAGATTCAGACAAACAGTACCTTTCAAATATTTGTAGTAAACAAGCTTTATTGCTAACATTTACAGTGAAAGCAGATACCATGAGAAATGTATTGAGAGATTTTCAGCTTCTACCTCAATAAGTTCCCTGAACAACACCATGTATGAGAGTTTCACTTCAGATAAGCTGAGCCATTTTTGAGGGATAGCAAGGGATAGCAGGTTTTAGCTTCTAGAAATAATGATACAAACAGAAGTTCTGCATACCCTGTTTTTGCCCTGAAATGCTTAAGGCTCAAGCAACAGGTGCTGTCCCTTAACATCACCAGGCTTGGGCCTGACTATGTATTTTTCTTTTTACCTGACTTCAGTGATGTCTCTAAATTAATTTAGGAGGTCTATATTGTTGAGTAAAGATGTCCATCTGCATTATCTACCTTTCTAATTATTATCAATTTTACCAATGAACGTTCTTTTCTAATCCCTGGAACAAAGCTGCTGAAACTGATTGGCATGTTCCTAGGAGGACTTTATTGGGAAAGAATTTTGGTTATCTCTGTGTCTGTCAATAGGAATTCAACTAAAGAGCACCCTAACTGTCCTTTTCTCTTTACTGAAGGGAATATTAGACTGTCAACCCAACAAAGTGGAGGAAGGAAATCACAGATGACATCATGGCGCACTCTCACGTATTTGTGATGAATGAAATGTCCTATAAAGGCAAAGTTTGTTTCTCTTACAACTAGCCTGTTGAGGGAATTTATATTTTGCTGCCCAGTTTGGGGATCTTCTATAAAGTAACAAACCAATTTTATTTGCATTTGAGTCATTTCATCATATTGCAGACCCTCACACTAATGCCCAACATGAAAACAGCATATAACTGGATGTGGTGGTACACACCATTAATCCAAACAGACGCAAGAAGGTCTCTATGAGTTAGAGGCCAGCCTGGTTTGCATAGTGAGTTTTAGGCCAGCCAAGGCTAGAGAGAGAGAGAGAGAGTCTGTCTCAAAAATAACAGGAAAAACAAAAACAAACAAACAAATAAACAAAAACCCAGCATGCTTCCTCATACCAGGAAAGCATCTTCCACTAGCTGTTTAGTAAGATATGTTCTGGTACTCTTACATGAAAATCCTTTCAATTAGTTTCTTCAAGTAACAGTTTAGGTAAAGCTTGCATGATTAGAAAATAGAAAGTGAAATACACCATCAGTCACAGCACTAGCCTAGCCATTTTTTATGTAATTATTGCCTTCTGGTTTCTAAACTACTAGTGGTATGTTAGTTAGCAGAGAAGCACTGTAGAGAAAATATAGCTGAGAAACCCATGTTCAGATGTAAAAGCTGTGTATTTGTTTGGGATGAGCTTTGTCCACATGAGAATAAACACACATAATTAATTAGATGTTTTATTGCAGAGTCCTAACCATACATGCTGGTTTACAGGCTACATTTTAAAGGCAGTTGCGGTCTCTTTATTGCATGCATGTTGGAGGGGATTGTAATGCAGATACCACAGCACAAGTGTAAAGGTTTGAGAACAACTCAGAAGGGTTGGGTTTCTGCTTCTACCATGAGAGCCCAGGAATTGAACTCAAATTGTCCTACTTTGCAGCAAACACCTTCACCTGCTGAGCTGTCTTACCAGTCTCTGTTCTACAGCTTTCAAATAGTTCCTGCTGAATATATCTCTCCATAAGTACATAGAATTCATTTAATATTTGGTTTTGTCTTCCTTTGTTGTTCATCCCCATATATGCACATGTATGGATGTATATATTTTTGCATGTATGCAAACACACATTAAATTTTAAGGGTGTTTGAAATTGATAGTTTATTAATTTCATTAGTGACCATGTTACTATTAATAACACTGGTAGCAAAACTTTACAATATATTCCATTAGCATCCTTTGAATCAGACACAAAGTTTGCTGACCTGGTGCTTTAGGCATTCCCCTTTCACCTGTGTTATTTACCTTTACGTGAATTAAACAGTATGATTCAGTAGTCACATCAAAGTTGGACGAGGCAAACCTACAGAAGGAAAACAGCCCCAAAAGAAGCACTCCTTATGCCTCTTCTTCTGTGGGGTTCCCTGAGCTCTTGTGTGTGTGTGTGTGTGTGTGTGTGTGTGTGTGTGTGTGTGTGTTTGGGGGGACTGGAGTTCTTGTGTGTGTGTGTGTGTGTGTATGTTTGTGTGTGTGTGTTTTGGGGGTTGATGGATACATCTCGTTTACAGCTGTGTAATTCCAATTATGAGTGAGATCAGTACTCCTAGAGGAAGCCACAGAGCCAGGTCCCTCTTTTCTGCTATATGATGGCTCAGAGAGAAAGTGGTTGCAGCCCAAGACAAGGCTCTTACCACATTTGCCCCTTGATCTATAGTGTGTGGAATTTTCTATTGTTTATAAACTATTTGATCTGTGTTGATTTCTTATAGCATCCCTGACTTAGAATAAGAATAATCAGGGAAGTCTTCACATACTTCACAGCAGACACATTTTGAGGAGGTCTGGCTAAGTCTGAGCAATTCCATTCCTTGGTGATTTCACAAAATGATAATGACCTATCTAGTTTGTATGTAGCCTTGGAAGCAAACCAAACAATATTAGCTAACATATAGATAAATATCTACGAAGCCAAAGCTTTGATTGATGTCCTGGAATGCTCATTTTATGAGTCTTCAAATCCTTAGTCCTGTTTAATTCAGGAAATCACTGTTTTAGGTACAAGAGACCCCTCTAGTTGAGTGCCCATCTGTGACTATGGCCATTGCAGTTCTGCAAATTGTCTAACCTCTCTACACCTAAGTTTGGTCACCTGTAAACTGTACATAATGTGTGCCTTGCAGAGAAGCAAGCATAAACTAAAATTGAAAGACCTTTCCCAGTCCGTGACCTGTGCAGTGGCTCTGAAAGCCAGTGGCCTTAAAAAATGTTTCTTGCTTACTCCCCAAGTCCTGCTGTACTCTGAGGTAGAGTGGCTGGCTGTTATGGCTGTAGGCATAAGGCTGTATACTGTGTTGGTGACCCATTGCAATTTGTCCTCTCAAAGTGTTTGCATTTGCCCTGTGACTTCATCCAGAATAAAGTATTTTTTTCTAAATATGAATGTGCCCACATGACACCAATTATCTAGAGGTTGTTTTGTTGCTTTGCCTGATTTTGGAATGAGTTCAAAAGGAGGGTGTATTGAGGGACTAACACTGAGATTTTCTCTTGCAAGCCTACCCATCTCTCGGTTCTTCTCACAATGAAATGAACTGCTTGAGATTTTGGCATTGAAAGGGAAAGAGAAAAGACTGTATGTGTCACTTCGTGTCATTTTATGAGAAGAGGGACAGGGAAGAAGGAGAAACCAGTACTCAATGAATAGGACCTCAGGCTCCTTCCGTGCCTGGAAGCAGTTAAGCCTTTAGGAAATCCTGTGCAAATTGACAGCAATTTGGGGATTAATGAAAAGATCATCTGGTCTGTATTAAAAAAGAGTGCCTATGGCACACATGACTATGAATCAACACATTGAAAAGGGAGTAGAAAGGTGCTACAAAAAAAGTTGGAAGAAAAATCTTGGATAAGTCCATTCCTTGCCCTCTGTTAGGCTCAGTTCTCTCAACTGTAAAATGAGAAGAGTCACAGGATTTACTTGCAGGGATGGAATGATGTTCAGAAGGCTTAAAACATGTAAATCCTTTAGCATAGTGTCTGACCCAGAGTAAGAACTCAATAAGGCTGTTAGTATTCATGTTGGCTTTGCTCGAGTTCTCTCACTTTCTCTCTATTTGAAATATTCTTAAGGGTATTTACCATCATTGAATTGATACTATAATTTCTTAAATGCTTAGAGTCACCTGAGGTATAGAACAATACTTTTCAGGAGAAATATTTAATTCTGTAGCTTTGTAATGGATGATTACACCCATTGAAACCTCAAGTTCCCATTTTGTAGAACAATATGCTAATAATAAATTATGATCCCCAGTATGCTCTGCTCTTAGGTTAACTGGCTGGGGTAATAATGCTTAACAGAAATTATAAAAAATCTATTTACAGGAAGTTAAAAAAGAAAAACTAGGATTTAACCTTTTTTGGTCTTCTACTACAGTATAATTTTGAGCACATCTGCTCATTTGCTTAAGCTTTTTTGAATCTGATTTAGGTGAAGACCATGCTTTTTATTTTGGATGATATGTACTATCTCAAATTAATTCTAACTTATTATTGTAAAACAAAGCTACACACTAATCAACTGTTTAAAAAACAAAACACAGAACTTACCTCAAAAAGAAATGGAGGCAGTATACACTTGAAGCTAAATTTAAGTAACCACAGCCTCGGAACATATATTTAGGTCTCTCCAAATACAGTGCTCCATTGCAGAAGCAATTTCATAGAGATTTTATATTACCAGAATGATGAAAAGTTATAACCTCAAGCATTTTTAAAAATACATTGATAGAAACATCGACTGGGCAGTTATAGAAGACAGAAGTCTCAGTTACAGTCCTCAGATGCTTTCTAACAGGATTCTTAGCCCTTACATTGTTAGAGAGTAGAATTTCACTAAGCTAATACAGGCCAAGGGCTGGTGTCTGTTTCTCAGAATGCTGTGTTTAGTTTTATCTTCTAATTCCAGGATGTTAGGTCTGACGGAGGATGGGGGTAGGGAGGGATGTTCTTGGGCAGGCTAAAGATTGCCCACGATAAGTTGTAATTAGGCTCTGACACTGCAGTATTCCCACCTGTCTACATTCTCTGAAGTTTTAATCAGTCTATCAGCCTTTGTGCACATGGTTTCTTCCCAGGACTTTTCATTCCCACTGTTCCCCTACCCAAGCTTTAGTTATAGCTCTTTCACTGTAATGGCAAGCTCCATTCTTTCTCAACCTCACATGTCCTATCAGTTTAATATTTGGATTTAGAAGCAGTATGACTAAGAAAAATACCCCCATGAAATAATGAGAATGTATGTGTTACAAAAATCCATCTTTTAAACAACTTTCACCCTAGTTCGTTTCTCTGTTTCCTTAATTATCACCGTTTTCATTAAAAACCCTCTGTTTTCTCTCACTTAACTTAAATGCATTGAGATCGGTTTGTCTTTGCAGTTTTAGTTTTAATTATCTTGCATTTTATATCAACTATTTCCTTTTTATGATATAACAGATGTATGCTTATTCTTTGTCTCATAGTACATTAAATTGCAAAGAAAAAACCAATAACCAACCAACCAGAAATAAAAGCCTTCCAAATGACATCCATTTAATATCTTGCCTTTAGTTTAACTGCAGTACGCTGCAGGCATGTGAGACAACCTTATTTCAACTACACTGGTAAAACTTGGCCACTTTTAAAGAATTCTTTTGCCTTCTTCTGCCTTCAAGACACTGTTAGAAAGTTCATTTCTGACAGCTAGAAGGAAAATTCAGAATATTCCTGCTTCCATAGCCTGCTGGTATCAAATTAAGACTTCAAAAGATCTTCTACATGGGTTCTCAAATAACAAAACTTGCTGACTCTTATATGGATCCTCCATTTCTGCTACCTTGTGATTCCTCGATATATAAGTTATCTGGCCTCGACTTCAATTTTATCAGTGTCCCTCTGAGGAGTTTCCTGGGCTCTAGGTCCTGCTACATCTTTGGTTTTCCGCATGTTTGTTGTATGTCACGAGCTTCTGCTACTGGTAGTGTTAAAATTCAATCTTTTACCTTCTCTTCAGAAGTCTAGAGAATGCTTCTTTATTTCTTTAGAGATACACATCTTCAATAGGAACACCTAAACGCCGAGACCTTGGTTTGTTAGCCATAACTGTTACTGATTTTCAAAAATTTCTACCACAAACTCATAACTTTGAATCAAGTTCACTGGATTCATAGCTCACTCAGTGCAGAAGCACACCTCTTTCAAGGACAAAGGCTTTCTTAATGGGGCCAGATGTTGATTTAAGTTCCATACTGTTAGCTTTGGTACATTCTAACCTGCCTAAGAGTCACAGATGATTCTCTCTTCTATTTACAAAAATATTGCTGTAAGACCTTTTTCCTGTAGTCTGTCTAATGCCCGAAATGAGTGAATTATTTCACCCTTGACTTAGGTCAATTTGAATTGCCTAAATGAAGAAGTCAGAGGAAAACCAATACATTTCTTCCACTATTACAATCTCAAAGTATAAATAAGATGTTTGGGTGAGTTTAATCAAATGATAGGCAAAGAAGAATTTGAGTGATTTTTCCATTAAATTTCAAATTACTCCACTGGCTTTTCAAAGGTGGCAGAAATTATAGACATCATAAAGAATAAAGAAAGTAGTGATTGAAAATTAATAAACAGAAGCCCACTCCCAAAGAATACAACTTCAAAATTTTCCCACATCTAAGGTTCAGGGATCATTATGTTGTGATCACTTAAGGCTCAAGCAACAGGTGCTGTCCCTGAACACCCAAGGCTTGGGCCTGACTATGTATTTTTCTTTTTATCTGACATCAGTGATGTCTCTAAATTAGTTTTGGAGGTCTATATTGTTGAGTAAAGATGTCCATCTTTATAATATATATATTATACATAATGTATATTATATATAATATATGTATTCATATATGTATGTGTGTGTGTAACAACAATTAATGTAAAAAAGTCATGTGTTTGAAAGCAAGCAAGTATCTGGAAGGATCTAAGGAAAAAAAGCAAAGAGGGAAATTGCATAATTATAACCTCAAACAATAAAAGAAATAATTTAAAAGGGAAGTGATGAGAAAAATGTATCTTGAAAATTGTATGTTTCAATGTATATAAATATTAACAATGTATATAAATATATAAATATAAAAGCAAACCTCTTGTTATAGAGAACACACTAGCTCAAATTTCTACCTGAATTATGTATTGTATCTTGAAATGCAAACATTCAACAAAAAGTTGAACAGAATAGGATAGTTTGAGTTTTTTATTATTATGAGACTGTGACAGTTTCTCCAAACCATTATTCTCTTGAACATTTCTCAACACCCCTGTCTCTTTGCTAATGACAAAATAAGAGAAAAGCCACAGCACCTTTCCTTTTTAAATACACTTTACAATTGATATCATGAATATTTAATTGTGCATTTTATTTGTCTCTTGGGATGTTTGACAGACTGTAAAAGAAATGTACAACAGCATTAGTAGATACAAGCTCTCATTCCTCCCAGACACTTGGAAGAGACACAAAGGTACTGTGATGTGTCAACAACACCAAGTGAAGTTCTAAGGAGGGTTACTGGCTTTGCTATTCCAACAGTGTTTAATGGCAAGTCTGTTTATCTGAATCAGTCTTCCTAGAGACCCTCCAACAAATACATATATATTATAGCTGTGAGATTTTATTCAAATTTTCTTTGAAGACAGATAATATGAAATGGTTCCATTCCTCCAAATTGATTGGTGTCTATAATGCCTATATGTGGACCATTCTGGAATCTTTTTAAAGAGATCAATCATTGATTACTTCAAAAATGGAATTATACTATAGTCCCTCAAATTTTTCAGCCACCAGTAAAATTGTCCTTCACATTATGTGTGTGTGTCTGAGAAAATATGAAATATTGTTCATTCAAATCAGAAGACATTGATTTTTCCTTTTTTGTACCTACCTTCCCTCTACTCTGTTTTCCTCATTCCTAACTGTTCAAACCCTAAAACCACGTGGTTTTAGGGGTGGACCAAAACCTCTTGAGCATCCTATATGCTTTGGTGTAAGAGTTGAAACAACTATTCAACACCAGGGCTCTATCTGGTTTTCCCTTAAGGAGAAAATGATGATAATGTGGACGCCGCTATAGTTTAGCTGGAGTGAATCCACAGACCAGTTTGAAAGAAAAAAAAGGAACTGTATTTCCCATGATGTTCCACACTTTGGAACTGAAGGTAGCAATTCTTTGCACTTTTGTTGTATAGTATATTCTATGTAGGTTTGGCTAAGTATGTGAAGGCTCACAGCTTCCTTTTTCCATCTGTACTTCTGCTCTGACCCATCTCAAATAGCAAGAAGAAGGGGAAAAATGAATATGATGCTATCCTGATAGCCTTGGTACCTTGTAAACTGCCTATAAATCACAGAGATGAAAGAAAGAATAAAGTAGTGTTGGATAGCTAAAAAGGAATTCACATTAATGGCCATAGAATAAGTTCAAGCCAATCATGTGACTGGAATGCCTTTTATAGAATTTTCATTTCTGAAATTAATCACCTCCAGTTTTATACCCTTAAACGGAAAGTGGTTGGCTGTTGATCCAAATTATCTTATTATCTTATAATAAAACCACTGCTTTGGAGACGGTTTCACTCTCTAGGGATCAGATTCCAAGAAGGCTTTCATTGTCCTCACCATTCCTGCCTCACCTTCTATTTGTTGCCAAGTCCAAATTATAGGGCCATGTAACAGCTGGACAATATAAACTGATACAGGAGGCAGGAAAATGACACTGATTGAACAAAATGGACTTAAACCATTAGCTAATGCACTCCATTTGTCTATCACTTCTTTATAAAACATCAATTTCCCAGAATTTCACATTCTACTTACATGCAAAATATCTCATATTAACAATAATCCAACCTGAACGTGTTTTTTCATCTGATTTCATATTGTGCTTTGAACATTTACCAGTCACTAGTATTTTTTGGTGCAGAACACATGCCACCTTTCCTTAGTCATTATTTTAAAAATATTATTTTTAATCTTATTTATATATGCTTGTATCTACAGAATAAGCTCCCCTAAAAACTAGATGATGCAAAACTTCTAGTTACTCCTTTCTTTGCTATGACAGAAATACCTGAAACAGAGGAACTCAGTAGTTCAGGATAATACAGCTCCTCATATAAACAGACAGCTGTTTATATTGTCTCTGAAGTTAAGGAACAATAGCAAACAGGAAATGGAACCTGGCAGCAAAATCTGAAAGTTCTACACCTTGTGAACCACTTCCCAAAATTTTTACCTCCTAAAATTTCCTCAAACTTCCAACATAGGGCTACAAGTCGAGTACCAGTCGTTCAAACATGTATGTAAATAAGTATGGGTATAGAACATCCTCCATTAAAAACACAAGCTACAAGGGACAGTAGATGGCTGGTGTAGGCCAGGATAGCTAGGAGTAGAGTCGGACTCAGATAGAAGCCAGGTCTTCTGAATCTAGGTCCCAGCTCAGTCTACTGTCTGGCTTTGCTATCACAATATGTAAATTATGTAGCTGGTAGGTAGAGACTCTAGGAAGCTACCTAGATTGTGGCTATACAAGAAAACCTGAGGAATTGCATGATCTCTTTGTAAACAAAGTTCACACTCGCTATTAGGCAGTGGTAGTTTCATGTCTTGATCCCTATGGATTGAGACTGTCAAAACGAACCAGTTTACATTATTATGCCTTCTCTACATTATCACATAAATGTGTACCCCAGCTTGCATGATGGAGTTGTACTCCTGTCATCCAATTTTGAGTTAAACATATTAGATGTTTTAAAGCACATTTAATAGACCTAACCAACTGGATGTCATAGCTGAGCTTAGTCTATCTGAAATCCTTTCAGAACACTTACACTAACATGTACTTGGGCAAATGGTACATTTAGCAGAAATGTCCCTTTTATTTTAAATCATCGAATGTATTACATAATTTATCAAACACTGTACTGATCAGGCAAAGCAGGACAATGTCCTATATTGCTAGCCCAGGAAAATACCAAAATTCCAAGTTCCAGTTTTTACTGACAGTGTGTCTGTCTCATACCTTCTTAAGATTGAAAAATTTGTAAGCCAGAGACAGACTTTTATGTGTAATGTTACATTGCAATGTTTTGCTTTACCTGTTGCTTAGTAATTTAACAGGAATTTAAATGTTTTTAAAAAATAATATTATATTCTTCTATGGTTGCATAGAGACTAACTCGATACTGAAATGTAAAGAAGGTTTGTTTGTGGGACTAGTGGTTAGTCCCAGTAGTAAAGATAAAAAGTCAAGAAAACAGAACAGCAAGATTAACTGTTGACAACATTAATTTCTACCCTTCACACACATTTTTTTCTCTAAACAACTGTGTTCTAGAACATATGGAGTGAACCTGTAAGATGGGATGCCTCACACTTGAAATTCCAGTACTTGGCAGAGATAAGTGAATCAGGAGTTCAAGGCCACCTGCGTCTACGCAGGAAGTTTGAGGCCAGTTTGTGTTATGTGAGACCCTTCCTAAAGAACAATAGCAAAAGCAAAAACAAAGCTAACAAAAAGAACTGAAAATGCATCAATCTGTTCCCAAAGAAAATAATTACAACAAATTGCACTTCAGTTTCTCAGTTGGCCTTATTTGTAATTCCGTAATTGGTCAACTCTTAATTCCATGTAATAGAATAAGTATTCCAATGAAGCAAACAAAGAAGATTGGTTCTAAGGACAAAAGAAAGAACAGATAAAGCATTAAGCAGATTGGTAATTTGACAGGAAAAGGAGGACAACAATAGGGAAATAACTGCTGGGTTAACACCAGGCTATTTCAGCTTTCTTTTGGGGGGTAAGGATTAACATAGAAGGAACTTCATTATCTTGCCATTGGAATAGGCCAGTGTGGAGAATTTAGCTCTTATTCTCTAGCCTAGTTTTATTATGTCTCTAGCCTGAAGGTCATGAAACAACTTTCTTCCAGTTTGGTGATATAGAATATTACTATTTGTGACTCCATTTGACTATAAGCCTGGTCTGTCAGATTTCAATGTAAGAGGTTAATCCAAAGCAATGGCCTTCTGTAATTGTCATTCCATATTCATCTAGAACAGTAAAGTAAATATTACTTAGGAAAGAAACTCAGCTTTCCATAGAAAGAACACATTAGATGTCTGGCTTGGAGAATGTGAGTCTATTTTGTGGATTCAGAAAAGAGAGGTATTTCTGAGGAGAGATCTATACAGTGCGAGGGAATATGGGGTCAATAAGGGGGATGTATAGGGGAAATACCGCATGAGGGAGGGGAAGGGAGAGGGAATGGGGACTTATGGACAGGAAACCAGGAAGGGGAATAACATTTGAAATGTTAGTAAAGAAATATATCTAATAAAAAGTTTTTTTTAAAAGAAATATAACCAGTATTATAGGAAAAAAAGAAAGAAAGAAAAGACAGGCAATCTTTTGAAGAGACTTTTTTTTTCCAGCTTAGGTGATGGTGTGGATTTCTAGCATCAAGTTCATCACACATTTTTGGTATCACCCCAGGCATTACCATTACTGGATGACAAAGTTGACATAAAGGAACTGAGGAAGACAGTATGCAGTGCCATTCCTAGTTCCCAGCATACCTACCATAATCACTTGAAGCTTTAAAACAGATGTGTGAGTGCCACACCTCAAAACAGCACCCAACTTACCCAGTCACATCCTCAGTCTCCTACCATATGCCTCATTTGCATTCCCAAAGCACAGTGTGTTTCTCAAAGCATGAGAAATACAGAAAGTGAGGTACTTTCAATATTCTAGTTCCACAAATAAACTCATCACCTCTCAATTATATCTGTCAACTTATCTTTATTGACTTCACCTAGACTTCCCCTTCTCTTCCATTATGAATAAGATTGTGCCTATGGTCTAGGACCAATTCCTTCTGCTGAAGTCAGTGTTGTAGACGATGTATGCACTCTTATGACTTCAGTTTCGTCTACTAGCTCTATACTCAGATCTGAACTTCTTTCAGTAGTCAAGTTTCCAACTTGACTAAACCACCATTCTCTCTTTAATTGCTAACAATGCTCAGGCCCTTCATTGTACAGTTCTTTTTGTCCCTCCATACATTTCTACATGCCAGAAATTTGTTCTAATTTTCTTTTTTATATGGTAGTTGTTAAAACTGAAGAGTTGTTCACATCCAACCCCTTCTTCACATGTTATGGGCAGTCTATACAATAACCTAAGATAACCCATCCATTCCATATGCATTTGAATTCCTACACTTCTGTTTATCCCACTCACAATCAAATGAACACTGTTTAAGGCAGCTAGTACTATTTCTCAAAGGTGAAACATTATAAGATCAAAATTTGGGGCTAGGGATGTAGCTCATTTAATTAGAGAGCCTGCATGGTTTGCATGAAGCTACAGGTTCAATACCCACTTCTGCATAAAAGTGGCCATGGTGGTTCATACCTGTGATTCTTCCACAGGGGACATAGAGTTATGCAGAGCAGAAGGTCAAGAGCATTGTGTGAATTTTCTTTCTTGTTGCGATGATAACATACTCTGAGACAAGCAACTTAAGTTAGAAAGGTTCTATTTTAGCTCCAAATTTAAAAGCTACAATCTATCATTAGGGCAACTCTATCTTGAAGTCTCTGGCCACATGGCATTCATAAGGCATAAGCAATGAGGAATGCATGAAAGCATGCATGTTGCTGCTCAGCTCGCTTCCTCTAATTTCTTTTGTTTCATGATCTCTTGCCCAGAGAATGGTCTCAACCATAGTTGACATGGGTCTTCTCACATCAGTTAACATAAGCACATAATATTATTAACATGAGCATGGCAAGTTACTCTGCTAAGAGACTGTAGGTTGTGTACTAAACATTATTTTCTGAAGCCAATCTGTCTTACATGAGACCCTGAATAAAAAAAAATCAAGGTTTCTTTTGATAAATTTTTTGAGAGATGTCAAAGGGGGAAAGAGTAAGGAAGCGTCACTGTTCATAGATGGCTGTCCCCCAACATATCTACTCTCAGAGATCTACATGTGGTCATGTCTGGAAAAATGAAAACATTTTCCCAAATTACAGTAGAAAAGGGACGATAGCATCCACAGTCTTATCTTTGCTCTTTTAATCAAAGCTGCAAACACAAGTCACAAGTTTCTGGGAGAAATCTCATTTGTGTCTCAGGGCAGCTGCTCTGAGATTTGGAACGTAGGTCTTCAAGATTTATGACTGACTGATGCTGTGAAATCAGTTGTTTCAGGCTGTGAATCATGAAATCAGCACCAAGTTGGCCATAAAAAATGAAAGTTTTATGGTAAGTGGTTTAAGAAAAATGCAGAATATGAGCCCTTTGTGGTGTATATGTTTTATGACAGCAATTCCCTGTTTTTAATTTTTTAAAAAAAGTCTTTCAGTGCTAAGGGTAGGGAAACATCTTGAAGTAACTTCAGTGAAAACAGCTATGTATATAGAATATAATGGATATGTCAGACTTATTCTCCTACTAACTGAGACATGAATTTAGATGATGATGCGTTTGTTTCTGCAGGATTAGATTTTATTAAAATAGTTACTTGGTATCATATTCAAAGCAATGAGATCTTACATGAATAAAATTTTTTGAGCTACTGTATACTAGGACAGAAATCAATTTTAATTTCCTTTGGTTGTACTATTAATGTTTATCTGATGGTAGATGTGTGTTGTTTTTAAGTCATTGCTATAACACCATCAACAACAACACTGATCAGATACTGAGAGTCATTTTTCAACTCAATTCAAAGACTATGACATTATACTTTTTCTAGCCAGCAAAATTTTGTCTGTATCACTGAGCACTTTTGTGTATCATTTTGTATGGTAAGTTCATAAAATATTGCATCATATTTGTTCATGTGGCATTCACTGTCAGAAAAGAATTGCAATATCCATTTGCATTGTGGCCATGGGTGACTTCAGTTAATGAGACATGTTTTATGGAACTTGCCTAAATTGGTAGGGTTAGGGACAAATAGCTCTTCTTTTTTATGGCAATTGGCCCCTCTTGTATGGGTCTGTGATTTCAATATGTGTCTAATGAGACAAATAACTATGATTTATAGAGGGAGGAAAATGATAAAGACATAGCAAGAACAGAATTCCTTTGAGAGCCTAGAATTCTGTTCCATGAAGAATGAATCTTGAACAAACGAAGCTCAAGTTCATACTATTGCCCTGAAGTTTGAAATGCTGATTTTCAGCTGTGATTGTTAGTAGCAGCCCACATATACACAAAATTGACTTGGAGTGCCACTGACAATTTATAGTGACTACATTATGTACATAAGTGTTGGGAATGACTGAACAGCATATGCAGTGTCCCACAGTGCACAATCCATGTAGCCATGATTCACTCTGCCGTCTGTTTTCTGATGTTTATTTCCATCCTGCCTTGTTCTTAGATTTGAATAATGTTATTGCATAAAACTAGTGGCCAAAGTGACCCAAAATTCAGAAAAGTTATTGAAATGTCAGTCATACAAATCTCTCTCTCTGTCCTTCATTCCCAATTGTGTCCTGGACCTTCCATCTACCAACTGGTCCTCAGGACATAGTAGGGCATTTCGCATCATCCTATTTTTTCTTTATTTCATTTTTAGAGAATCAACCCTGAAATCTTACTGCTTATGAGAACATAGGTGTATTATCTTGGCTACTAAGCTAGGTTGAACAATAGCCATTACAAATATCACTAAATCACACGGATGTAACTGTAGTCAGATACCTTAGACTTTTTAGGATGTCCTGGTGTATTTAAAAACTCTTTGTGAGAATTAATCTAATAGTCAAATTAACAAGATATAGAAGAAACTCTTGATGAGTACCGTCGAAATTAGGTTTGCTTGTGGACACACCTGTGAGAATTACCTTGATTACACATTAATTGAGGCAGGGTAAGGCATGGTAATTGGGCAGGGAGTACTATTCCTTGGATTTGGTTCCCATATTGATAAGAGTACTAAGCTATTTGGGCATGTGAGTTCCCAGTGGTGCTGGACAGTAACCTGGAATTGTCACTTAAAGTAAACCATTTTATCCCAAATTGCTTTCTTTCATGATGTTTTTATCACATCAATGGTAAAGAAAGCTTGAACATTGGATAATCCACTACATCTTGCTCCTAAGTGCTGATTTAGTTGGGTCTTATTGCTTAAAATATATACTTTTTTTGTTTTATAACTATAGATGAGTTTTATGATCCTCTGTGTCCAAGAATATATAGAACTTGATGTTTTATTGCATAAAATTATAAGAAGCATGACTATTACTGTTAATTCTTATTGTCGATTTTGAATGATTCATTTGCAGTATTTTTCAGAATTATTATTTCCTTAGACAGTACTAAGTATTGAAGGGGTAATTCATACTGCCTTCATCTTATAGATGAATCACTGGAAATTCTGATGCTTGGATTTGTGAGGTCCTCTCTGATTGTGACTCCTCCTCCACTGACTTGACATTCCCAGGCAGTGATGCATGCTATTAGATAATTATGACTCTCAGGAGATACACACACAAGAGCTGATTCCTGACTTTGCTCATGGCCCTTCCTGTTCACAGATGTGAGGCCAAATTGTGCCTTTGGCAATGATTCTCCCTGTGAATGTTTCAGGAGCTTGTCACATGCACAGGGTAGCATCCTGTGCTCTCTAGCGCTCCCAAAGCAGTTCTGCTTCACTGGCCCACAGAAGTGGACAGGATTGATTGATGAAGAAACACAGTGGAGATGACATTTATGATTTTTCTGAAAGGTCCGGGAGAAACTTGGGTGTTTGGCAGTTTACTGATGTATAAAGACAAAAATGCCAAAGAAATGGCATGTATTACAGAATCCCACAGTAGAGTAACAAGGTGCTTTATAAAGTCATTGTGTACATGGACTATTGGGAAGCACGAGCAAATTTGAGGGAAATCTTCAGGGAACTTGCATCCCAAAATATCCTCTTTGGTGGGTGGGTGGTTCATATATCAAAAAAATCTGTGTTTGAGCTATGAATTTAAAAAACCTGCTTTTCTGCCTAGCAACACCAAACATAGGCAATATTTCCATAAGTGCATATAAGCACTGCAAATATGCTGTTAAATTTTGTTCATGGTAAGATTGGGCCTTGCTGCTGTGTGTTTGGGCTTCCACAATAAAATAGATTGGACTGGAGATATAAAGGAGACATTGGTATCTAATAATGATTATAATATTTCTCCACAGTCCCTTCTGCATATCTTCATGGAGTTCAAGGATCCCTTAAGCCTTTGGATGAAGTTATTTTCCCATTTAAGAAAGATGTTGAGTTCCTAAACTGTTGCTCCTTCTTTGAGTGCCACCTCAATTCAACAGACTAGATATTCAGCCTCAAAATAAGAGATGTGGAGGGGAACTATACATTCACACCAAAGCGGTCATTATGTCCATCCGGCCTTGGTTCCATGGGTCTTTCTCACCCACCTAGATACTGTCTCATTTTAAAATCAGAGGGGTGGGGGAGGAGGAGGAGGAGGAGGAGGAGGAGGAGGAGGAGGAGGAGAGGAAGGGAGGGAGGAAGGAAGGAAGGAAGGAAGGAAGGAAGGAAGGGAAGAAAGAAAGAGAATACCCAACAGGGAAAACCCGTTGTGCCATTGCAGGGGATGTACAAGTCACTGTGTAAGTCCTAGCAGCTCTCAGTCTCACTGTCAACTGGGCTTTGAGAACTTTCAGAGAAAAGAGAGGATCCAAGTCCAACTGTAACTGAAAGCTACAGAGTAGTCCTAAGGACAAAGCTAAAAAGCTTAGATGGTGTCACTATTTAAGACTGTGTACTCCTGAGATCTCTGTCACTAGGCATGCCTGAATGCAGTGTGTTGTTCTTCCTATGTTATGTCTCATTCTGTAACAGCAGATGTGAACTCCTAATTCTGTGTTTGCCACTCAAATTTGGTTTATGAACCAAATGAAAACAATGAAATGAAAACAACCTCAGCCTAGCTTTGGAGATTAGATGCTCTTAAGAATTCCAGACTGTCAGAGGGCAGAATGGGAGGGAAGTAACAAGTAGACTGTAAAAAGAAGATAAAAATAATATATAAAATTAAAAAAATAAAATTAAAATGGTAACTGTAAAATTACATGAAAATAAAGAAAAAAGAATTCCAGATATATAATTGATGAGAAGTAAATTCCTTTTTTTAAAAGTATACCCTTATCTTTAATTTAAAAAGTATTTTTCCTTTGTCACAGTTATGAAAGGATTTGTACGAGTATGTATATTTAAAAAAAATCTCATTTTTATTCCTCTTAATGTTATATACTCAACATTTCCCTTTTGACATAAGATGATGAAAGTATAAATTTCCACAATAGCAAGTTCTCAAATTTTTCTGTGCCTACTAACTGCTTATCCTAATATTTTATACAGTTGCAATCTGGAGATAGCATCAGACCCCAGAGGCTAAGGATACAGCCCCAGATGACATTCTGCACTTTAGACATGAAATGAGAACCTGGGTTCTTACCTGTGCTTCTAACTGAGCCAGTTGAAATCAAATGTTCCCATGTTCATTCTTTACACTGATTAATTTGATAGAATAGCTTATAAGAACTCAGTAAGCATGTTTATTTTTAGGTTACTGTTTTATTGTAAGAGAAAACAGAGGATAGGTAAATAATCAAAAAGGCCCATCTCGTGGCTACATAGAATCTCCCCAATTTTGTCCATTTGATTGTTTAGTTTGTATTATTAACTTGGTTGACGGTGTCTGTTTTCAGCCACTGCTAGCAGTCATCAATCACATGGGATCTAATGATTGGTTCACCCAGTAATCAGAACTCTGAAGAGGATGCTGAAAATCACTTCATTAAATACATATACGAAGGAAAAAGATGTATCAGGAAAACAGAGGACTCTAAACCTTATTTTCCTATGAGCTTAGGAAATTCTGAGATGCCCAATTTTCTCATACACTTTGTCTTGGCTGCTCTACATTTAAGTGTGAGCTCCCTTGCTCACCTTCTTCCCTAGCTCTGAACTATAAATGAGTTTCTAATTTAGAAGCAAACCAGGCTGAACAATCAGATTTTGTCTACGAATGTGCTAGAAATTGACTTGTCGTTGTGATGGAAGACTTTCATTGGGATGTTGATCACTTGAAGTCTAGGGCTGTGTATTTTTTTTCTGCCATGTGTATACATAAGTAAAGAAGTCTGATCAGCAAAAGCAATTGGGAAATTAGCATAGAGATCTAGACAACCAGGCTACACTCATCTTCAAGTCTCTACTAAAGAAGGGCCTAACTTACTTCTTCCTTAGAGAGTATCAATATAAACTAATATGAATTAAAGAAAACAAGAACATTATTTACTCTGTTAATTATATGAATAATAATAATATTGAGTTATGTATTCTTCTCATTTCTGTGACAAAATGACTGAAAAAGCAACTTAAGAAAGGAAAGGGGAGTTACTTTGGCTTAAGATTTGGGTTTTATGGGGGGTAGTTATTGTGGCAGCTGGTCACTTTTTATCCATAGTTGGGAATCAGAAAGAGATAAGTAATCATGATGTGCAGCTTCCTTCCTCCTTGTATTCTTAGCCTAGGACCCCAGATGATGGAATGATGCCATCCACATTTAGTATCTCCATCTTGACTAACTAAATTTAGACAGTCTTTCACCGGCATGCATTGTGCTTTGTTTTCTCACTGATTCTAAATCTCTTTAGAATGACCTGTGAGATCATTATAATTCAGAACGTACATTCAAGCCTCCCTGAATGGCACATTGCACTATTGAAACACATGCATAAGCTTTATGGTGAAAGAATAAAAATCCATAGGACAAAACACTTAGCTATCTCATTGATGAAGAACACCAGGAAGGTGGGCTTCCATATACATGGGGGACATTTATAGGTTTCAACTGGTATTTTGCAGTGTTCATGGCTTTAGGGTTGGTGGAAGTTTTAGGTCAACAAAGTTTAACGATATATTTCGAGAAGTTTGTCTGTTAGTCAGAAGATGTTAGGGCAGATACAAAAGTTAAAGTAATTGGCTATTAAAGGGCTTAAGATAGCACAAGATAATTTTGGCTCTCAACCTACAACATTCCATCTCTCCACAATCACGATGTTCTGGTGAGCCAAGGTCAAGCCGTCTTCAGGATCTCTTATACAAATGAAGCTTGCTCAGAGAACACCAGTTCACAATGGCTTTGGAAAGCTTATATTTCCTGCAGCTAAAGAAGCTTGCCTGACACGGGGTTACTTTTTAACTCAATTTATGGATGATGCAGCCAAACATGAGACAGGTTAACTAAAGCTGATTTGTAGCAAGTCGAGAGTCAGCCCAGCTTGTCTAACTTTATAACCTATGTTTTCCATTTCACTTGCTGGTTAAGTGACCAAGAAAGATCAATTCATCTACTTTATACCTAAAATATTCTGTGACTGTTTCCCATCATATATCAGAGAAAAGAAAATTACTCTTCAGCTCCTTTGGAATGTCCTTGATGAAAATTAAATGGCATTCACAACTGCCAGATTGAAAATCCAGGCGCAGACAGGGTAACCATGAATGTAAGGCAGTGTGCACAAGCAGTGACACAAACAGCATTGTCTTAAAGGAATGAAGTCTTAGTCTTGGAAGTGGTTGGACATTTATTAATTATCATTGACTAGAACTTAAGATAACCCTACATTGGGAAGCTTTATCTTGGTTGCAGCCTTGTTTGCATCTGGAATCAGTTAAGAGACATGCCCCCATGTGTCTTTGTGAGGGGCAGGTGATAGCCCACACAGTAAAGAGGACTGAGTGAAGAGCGGTTTCACTTTTACCAGCCTGCCTTCTCTTTCCATCTGCTCCGTTATCATTACTACTGCTCATGCTCTTTGCTGATCTTAGCACCCAGCTTTTCAGCTTCCTGTTATGAACTGACCACAAATGGCTCTGAGGAGACTCCCAGACCGTAGTAGCAGGTTGGGACTTCTGAGGTATTCAGCTTTTATAGACTGAGCAGCTAAAGTGTTCCCAGCCTTCTCAGTGTATAGGCAACCATTGCCAAAGTATCCAGCCTTACTGTGTAAGATAATCTTATTATTTGTGTAGGTAATATCTATCTGTTCCACTTGTTCTATGCCTCTAGAGAACCCTGACTAATACCTAGAATTTCCAAAGTGAAAAACAACCGCCACTGGAACAGTCACCCCTGGGGTATCAATCAGATTCACTTCTGGAGCCATGGCTTATTTTCCCAAAGCATTTAATATTTATGACCCAGCTCTCTTGGCCAAGAGGCTTCTAAACCTTCATCTCACCTCTGTTAGACCTGCAATATAGAATAAGCACTTTGTTTTTTAATTTGCTGTTGTTTTGGGGACTTCTTGGCAATGATTCCCTCACTAGTCCCCCAGATTAATTTTGGCATATGACATATAGCCTCCAGATTTAATGAAAATGCACTCAGCCTTTTTCTGGGATGTGACAGACAGACTGAAACTTAATTATATTGACAAGGATTTGAGTTAATGCTGTGATACATTGCTGAAAAAGACATCTCTTTAAGGATGATTACAATTACCAGTCAAGACAAAGAGGGAAATACAACTGTGGGGAAATATTTGCACAAGCAGATTTCAACCATATCTTTAGGACACTCACTCTGTCGGGGGATGAGTGCTGTCTTCATTAATCTAGGTAATCACCCCTAGACCTTAGCTTAATAACTCTGAAGGACTGCTTCATTGCATGTCAGAGCAAGAAAGACTTGTAATAATATTACGTGTTTTCCTCATAGGAGGTCATGTCTAGTCTTTTAAGGTCTTGATAGTTACAGTAGAAGTTATAAAGAAAATGTTTGCTGTCTAGTATCTCCACATTGAGCAATTGGGTTTTACAGTCCTCCTCCATCCCCAGGTCAGAGTAAGCATAAATGTCAAAACGTATTATCATCCTGCATCACTTTTCTCTTTATCTGACTCCCTCTCACTTGCTTTCTTTCTTTGGTATGGTGGGAGTACTTCTGGGCCAATGATTAAATCAACATTTCATTACTTTATCTCTCATTATGCTCTTGCAATCCTATTCTGAGAAGGGCTCTTTCGCTTATGACCTCTCAAAGTTAAAAGCAGAGATTCTATCATTGTACGACTTGATTGATGCTATTGAGAATAGTATAGCTGATTGGGTCCTATAGAGGAGATTTTCATGGGCAAAAGTCCAGTCGAGAGGCTGAGGGGATTGGATGATAAGGGATGAACTAGAAGCCATTGCTTCAAGAAGAGGTCAGTATCTACCAAAGTGGAGATGACAGAAATGAGAAAAAGAAGATAGAGCTATGAAAGATGGTTGCTATAATTCAGAAGCTGCCAGGGTTTCCTTAAAAAGGAATAAATAGTAAATATCTTTATTAGCTGGTCCCAGCACAGAAGAGTGGTGAAACAGGAGGATTTTGACTACTATGCCACCAAGGCTACATAGTAAAACCCACTGTCAAAATGAATGAATGAAGTTATATATATTAGTTTTGAGGGCTGTGTTAGGGTTCCTTATGGGAACAGAATCAATTGAATGCCTATGCATTAAAAGGAGATTCTTAAGATTGTTTTACAAAATGTGATTTGTTATTCCCACACGGGTGTCTCACGCTGGAAATCTAGGAAGCCAATAGCTTCTTAGTCTGCTAGACTAAGCATTCCCAACCTGGCCTCAAAGACCCAGAGGATTCTAAAAGGGATACTAGTATTCATACATGTTGGAAATCCACTGACGCTGAGTTCTGATGCCTGGAAGGATGACACTGCCAGTCACCAACAAGGAGTAAAGGCAAACAGAAAAAGCAAAACCCTTTCCACCAGTATCTGCTCTATATCTGGGTGGATGCTCAAAGTTGCTGGCTGCGTTTAGAAGGATCTTTCCCCTTCAATTAACCCAATAACGAAAACCACTCATCAGAATGCCCAGAGGCTAATCTAATCTAAATAACCACTCACAGATATGCTCAGGAACATGTCTCATGTGTGATTCTAGAGCCTGTTAAATTGACAGTCAAAATTCACCATGTTTCACATTTCTAAGTATTTGATTCTGTCACAAAACAACCATAGGTAAAGGAGTATGGCTTCTTTCTGTTGAACTTTCCTTACAAGGAAACATAATGCCCAAGTTAAGGCCAGTCTGGATTTTCTAGTGAGGTCAAGGCATTTACAATAGAAGTTTCTTCTAACATCAAGTGAGAAAGGGCAGATTTTACTTGTGAGACAGACACCTATATGTCCTGACAACAAAATACTACCTCACACTCAGAAATATAAAGTAAACAACAACTAGTCAGTTTGGTGGTCTAGAGAAGAGTCTAGTGATCTGGGTTGAACTCTCTGTGCCACTGACTTCTAAGATATCACAATGCAAATCTCAATATGGCACTGGAGAGAGGAAAAGAAAATGGAAAGAGGAAGTGATGAGCCAACAGAAGATTTAGTACTCAGGGCAGAATGATGAAGAGCTCAGTGAGTCTTCAACTTGCCTTTTGTTTGGTGCTACTTTGCCTTCTTCTGGGCATTCCACTGAGGGCAGTGTTTTGATTGTACACTTTCTGTAATACCACATCTTCTTTATTTGTGTGGTATGTGTGTGGGAGGTACATCTTCAAATCACTGTGGGTGCTTCGGTCTCTGTATGCATATAGGAAAAAGGTCAACCTTGGGTGCCATTCTTAGACTCTGTACCTCTTTGACTCACAGTCCATCATTGGCTTGGAGTCTACCAATTATACTCTGGTAGCTAGACTCACTGCCCAAAAAGCCTCAGAGATCCTGCCTGCCTCCACCTTCTCAGTACAATATTTTAATATGATTGCTAAGAATCTAACTTGACTTTTCATTCTTGAAAGGCAAATTCTTTGCTGACAAAACCATCTCCCAGTCTAAAGATGACACTTTATTTTTCCTTTCTTCTCTCTGGTCCCTTTACATGCTCATGCTACAAACTGACCTCTTGGTACCTGTGTCTTATGAGTGCGTATCCTAGCCTGACTCTTCCAGCATTCTGGAGTGTCATGGATTCTTATAAAGTACAAAGGAGAAAGAGCTCCTATTTCATCTGCGAATAAAGATCTTTATTCAAACATCATCTGAGGCTCTAAAGAAAAATATGGTCATAAGGCTTCCAAGGAAGGAGCTGGCAGAGGTGCGTATATACATTGCAGGTCTCTGCACTATGTCAGCATAGAAATTCATCTCCTCTGCAGGAGCAAAGAGCTGGCCTTGACAGGGGGTTGCTTATTCTCCAGAATTTAATTGATATAAGAAACAGTATTACAAGGAATTAATTAGAAGCCCTCCAATCTTGACAAGCATTTGTTACAGAGACCCGTGCTTATGCATGATGAAGCTGGGCATGGAATAGGGAGGAGGAGTGCTGAAGGTGTTTAACAGGCAGGGTTGAGATACATTGTAGATAACAATATAATGGGGACAGCTTAATCACAAGGAGACAAGTCAGATGCTTCTGTGGGTGCTAAGCTCTCAGAGATATCTAATGTGAGGCCTTTTCAGACAAGTCACATAGCTGAGCTTAAAGGAATTGAGTTGTGAACCATGTCTTGGGACTTCTGTATGTTGTACTTTTGAGACAGATACCTGTATATCCTAGTTCAAGAGGAGAAAAAAATAGAAGCATGGAATGAAAGGGGTAACACAGAGTAAGTAAAACTGGCTCTAGGGTCGGAAGACACTGAAGAAATAGTAATATGCAGAAGCACTCCCAGGACTTACTCCAGAATTCCACTTTAAGGGAAAAATCATAGCAGTTAATACTGACCACCTGGTTGTGAGAAGGAGAATACAAGATGATCTGCTGCGTTCCTGGAAGCCTTATTCAAGTCTTTTCTCACAATAGAAGCTATTTACTACAACAGTTCTTGGGTCAAAGGAATCTTCATGTATTTTACAACAGGAGTAGCTTCTATGATCACAATGCAATCTTCCCTTTAAAATTTTATCCACTTGAAGAGTACAAAATCATGACTCTAAGGATGACTGAATAACGTATATCTATGCATATATGTGTTAGGAAGTTCCAATTATTATGCTCTTTTAAATGCCTGTTCTGGATACAGTTCCCCTATCAATTACAACTTTTGTTGTAATTTGAATACACTGTTCTCATGCTGGCTGAACCAGTGGTGTGCTAACAATAGCATCTGGCCAGCAGGTGAAATTTGAGTGATATTCAACTTAGCTGTGTAAAGACCAGTAATTGTTCGAAAATAACTTATGTGTCATAGTGTATGTGTGTTGGGATGTGTGCGTGTATTGTTTTAATATGTTTAATTTGTTGTTTTAGCAACATTTATGTCATTTTAATATTTAATTTCATTTGCTATTGTGTGTGTGATAGAGAAAGTGCCCATGACACTAAGCATGTGTAAATGTTTCATGACAAATTTATAAAGTACTAGGAATAGAACTCAAGTTGCCAGGTGTGCATAGCCATCTTATCCTCTGTTTTGATTTTACTTTTTATAATTCTAGATTTATTAAAAGAGTACAACTTAGGAAAGACATACTTAGGCCAACATATCTCAACATGGGCAAGATGGTGGCAAAGAGCTCCCTAGCCTTTCCTAGGCACATCATCCTCCCATTAAGTCAGTATGTTGGCCCATCAGAAGGATTTCCTTAATTAAAATGAAGCAACAATGGGCAGCCTCTCTGAAAGGCTTTCAGGAAATATTGGAAGAACCCACCTTAAGTACTAAGGGAGTGAAGCAAGCTCACTCAATGAAACTAATAGGAGAAAAAAGAACCAAGCCCTCATCCACTCTCAACAGAGTGTCTGAGACTCAGGAGAGATAATCATTCCTGCAGATTATCAGTTTACCTTGGTTTGGGGATATTTTTGAAAATACACAAAATGACCTGAACTTGTGCCAAATTTGAGGTATTGTGTCAGGAGTCCTTTTTGATTCTTCAGCATTGGTCTATACTCATGCTTCTTCCAAGATATCTCACTGCTCTTGCCTTCAGGTATCCAAAGATGAGCTCCTTAAACCAAAATTTCATACTTCTTTCATATATTATCCCTAAACATTGTCCCTCCAACCCAGCTCTCTTGCTTACATGGTATGTTACCATATATAAGGCCATCCTCTTGGTTCTACACAGCACAGTGTCTAAGATAATACATTCCTTCTTCTCATTATATGCATAATTTTAGTTTCTTATCTTTCCTCATCATGAATACTAATATTCTTACCCGCAGACTGTCAATTTTAGAGTATCTGTGTGGGAGTATTCATGGACTGATAGTGAAACTAAGATCTGACCTGAGCTCTCATCAAGATGGTAGGACTTATGCTCAAGTGGACCAGTTTGTAATGGATGAGATGGAAACATTAGGCACAATTTTTGTGGTAGGAACAAAATCTGTATAGACTTCCTTTTTTCTCCTCTCAAATGTAATTACAGATACAACTGTGAAGTTTGTGTCATTGTTTGAGCTAAAGAGGGCAATGCACATCCATGCTCAGTCAAGTGATAAGGTTTAGAAATTGAGGGCTCTAGCAGATAAATCAAATGATGGATTTTGACAGGGGTAGGAAATCTCATGTGACCTGATCAAAGCTGAGTGTATTGTAGGAAGATATGGAAATAGGATGGGACAACTGAAGCTCTTACATCTATGTTGCCACCAACACGTACCTGGATTAGACATAGTATACTCAACCCTCAAAGATACATACATTCATCTTAACCAGTTTTATTCATATTTAAAGGCACGTTATAAACTATCCTATCCCCAGAAAAATGGTCAACCAACTAGAAAGTATTGTCATTACAAATGCCATTGACTCCTTAGGCTTCACTTTCTTTTTCTTTTACATGGGAATAATTAAAATGGACTAGTTCGTCTGTTTACTTGATGAGCAGGAAAAATTGAGGAATGTATGTTAGGGTATTCGTGTATAAATATATGAAGCATATCTGTTTATATGTGACTTCAGATGTGTGTGTATGTGTAATATATCTACTTATTTGTTGTCAATCTTATAAGGGAAGGATCCTAAGGATAAGGTTGGAGTGTTGTGCTATGTGGCAATTTGTACTTGAAGTCAATTTCAAGCACAGAAACTGTCTTAGTCATTGTTCCATTTCTGTGAGGAGACACTATGACCAAGGCAACTTTTATAAAATAAAGCCTTTGATTGAAGGCTTCCTTACCATTTCAGAGAGTTAATCCAGGATATCTATGGTGGGAAGCAGGCTAACATAGTGGTAGAGCAGTAGCTGAGAGCTTTATATCCTGTTCTGCAGGCAGAAAGAGCAAGATTGGGCGTGGCATGGGCTTTTGGAATCTCCAAGACCACTCCTATTCTAATGACCCTACAAATCCTCATCATTTCCAAATACTTTTACTAACTGGGGACCAAGCATTGAAACGTAGGAGCCAAGAGGAGCCATTCTTATTCAACCTATTACACAACCTCAAAAGTTTTACCACAGAAAATGTAAATCATTCTTGTAGAATCAAAAAATCTTGAATGTGGTCTCTTGGTAATAGTTAAATATTTTCCTAAGTCCTAATTATTTTAGATTCTTTTGTACCAAGGTAAGTTTATGATCTAATAAGTATCAGCTAACAAAGTTAGCCAACAATTAAAATCCACAGCAGGTGACATTACCACATGCTTGAATTACAGAGAGGGAGAATACTGTAGCAATACTGGGCGACAAAGTACAGAAAGTCTAAAACAGAATCACCCTAGGACTTTAGCCAACTTACTAGATTCTATGAATTCTATACAAGACATAAATAAAGCTGAGTATAATTGAGACAAGAGAGGATTTTAGAGTAGACATCTCTCTGACTCCTTTATTTTGAGAAAAGTCTTGCTGAATTAAAGAATGGAGTGTTTTCTCTCCTGGACATTGGGTTTAAAGGCTTTTGTATCCATGGATGATTGCTGAGGCATAACTTGCTGTTTGCTCAACTTAGAAATGCACCCAAGTCAAAGTTATAATTAAGGACCTTGTTATACCATAAAAGATTTTCAAATTTTAATCTATGACAACACACATGGAACTTAAATACTTTATTGATCAAACCCACTCCATTGTTGAAGCTGGGAGAGCCTTGCTTCAATTTATCTCTCTCAGATTACATGTTTGTAGTCATGAATCTTTTGTAAGGCTCTTTGATCACTAAAAAATAGCCTGGTATCACTGACTTTTCTGTGGTGCTGTGAGGGCCAAGCCAGAGGGGCCAGTCTCCTGTGGCCTTTCATGTAGCTCTACAACAAGCCATGTTTACATCTGTCCCAGACTGCTCAAAGTACCTCCTCAAACAGTGGCATTTCCAGTCATAATCTTCTCTGTGTCCTCGTGTGCCTCCTTTTCCCATGATGGAAGCTGAGCTTTGATGTTGCTGATCCTAGGTCAGGCTGCCTTTTCACTCCTTTGGGTGATGACTGAAGACTAGTAGGTTAGATTGTCTTCATTCTCGGGGATCCCATTAGATGGAGCAGCAGAGCAGAGCTGCTAGCAGATCTTGGCTTCTAAGTGTTCACTTGGGCCTCGGTGGACAAGTTGGGGGCATAGAAAAGTACAGAAATTCTTTTTTGAAGGTGTGAAAAGAGAAATAATTTCAGTATATGTTCAAGAGCAGATCAGAACTAGAGGATGATTTCATAAGTGTTTCTAAAGATGAAAATAACAGTGGCTAGAGAAATGGCTTAGTGAGTATGAGTATTGATTTTCTTGTAAGCACAAGGACATGGGTTCATATTACCAACAACCACAAAAGATATCAAGTGTGGCCATACACTTATAAGCCCAGCCCTGAAGTTGAGGTCAGGGGTAAGAGATAGGAGGATCCATGGTCAGTTGGCATACCTGATAAAAAGGAGCCTCTGGCTGACTTAGAGATCTGTTCTCTGAAATAAGATGCAGAATGATAGAGTAAAACATGGGATGTCCTTCTCTAGTCCCTACAAATATAGAGGTGCTTCCCCCCAGACAAACATGCATGCACTATCCACTCACATACACACATACAAAAGTAAGAAAGGGGAATGGTCTGTGTGTTCGGATGGAACCCCCTTCTTCAAATATGATTGTGTTATTTGTCTGCGCTTTATCCTCCTACTGAGTACAAATAAATTTTATAGGCTCATCCTACAGACATCATGGAGTATATCTGTCTCATCTTCTTTTGTCCCCAGGTTTTTATCTGAATCATCCATATTGAGTTATAACTGATGTGCATATTTTAAGTGACAAATTGCTTTTCATATCATAGGTTTTATGGCTTGTTGCCACAACCATGATAATGAATTCACGACTCTTGCAAATTTTCTTAGATGCTTCAGACTCCCTCTCCATTGCCTCTCCCCCATCCCACTTCTACCTTTAGGCAACTACATATCAGTTTCTCGTTAGTACAAGTGAGTTTATACTTTCCAGACTTTTGCAAAAATGGTCCACACTATGCAAGCTGCTCACCTCAGCCTCATGCTCTCAGGATGATTATCTTTGGATTTATCTATGCTGGATCTATATCATTCATTCATCCATTCTTATTGCCAGATGACATTGTATATGATACAGTTCATTCTTCCAGCCTCCTCATAATGTACATTTCATTTTTTTTCCACGTTGCGGCAATTCAAAATAAAGCTGTTTTTAACATTTGTGCTGGGGATTCTCTATGCTTTCATTTCTCATGATAAATGTGTAGGAGACTAGCTATTTTTTAGTGGAAACATAGGCCTAGAATAGGGTTCTATGAAATTACTTTGAAGTTTTTAAGAATTTGTCAAGTGTAACTGTACTTTTGGCTACTTTATTGGGTTCTTTTCCCTACCACCCTTCTCAATCCTTTCAACTCTCCAACACTAGATAGGAGAGAAAGAAGGTTAGAGGGAAAATAGCATTGATATGGTTAGGGACATCAAATTCCTTGTAGTAAGTGCACTCTTCATTGTCAGGATATCTACAACCTGCAACCAACAATCAAATAACATGCAGCAGCAGGAGGGGCAGCAGCAAAGGGAGCTGCAGCTGCTGAGTCTGGCGTTTATATACCCTCTAAAGAGTCGCCAGAATTCCAAACAGAAACAATCTTCAGCTGGCAAAGCATAAGACAAATCATAGTCAGCTGCTGTGGACAATCAAAGGCAGCCCCTTGTCCCACACCTGAGATTAAAACAAAACATGTTACTGCAAGAGTTCTGTGTTTTTAAAGAAACCAAATTTCTCACTACAGTTAAGCATTATTTTACCAGGTGATAATTCTAAATCTACTCCATATAACATCCTGACTAGATTTGGGCATTTTTTTATTATTTTATTACCCCTTTTGGATAAATAAGGATAGCCCACAAGGCCATGTACATCTTTTGTTTCTAGCCACATATCAGATTCAAAGTTTCTATTAAAGAAAATAGAGGAGTTGGGGATTTAGCTCAGTAGTAGAGCATTTGCCTTGCAAGCACAAGGCCCTGGGTTTGGTCCTCAGCTCTGGGGGAAAAAAGATATATTTAAAGAAAATAGATGGAGGATATTAATTGTGTGTGTTGTGTGTGTGTATTTGTGTATGAGTTATATATGTTGTGGTATGCAAAAGAAGGAAAGAGAGGAAGAAAGAAAAAAGAAAGAAGGGAGAGAGGAAGAAAGAAGAAGGAAGGAAGCAGGAAAAGAAGAGAGAAAAGAAAAGAAAGAACTTTCATAGATTATCAGAATCAGATATCAATATATTAATATAAATTAATATTCCTTATCTATATTCTGTAATGTAATAAAACATGTTTTATGTGTGTGATGCATGTATGTATGTATCCATGTTTTTGCATGTTTTAGTACATTTGTTTGTGGGTACCTGTGAACAGGTGTTGGGGCCATATATTGATGTCCAGAATCATCCTTGTTCACTCTTCCACCTTATTCTTCGAAGCAGGGTCTCTCAGTCAAACTCAGAGCTCACAGGTGTGGATGATGTTGCTAGCCAACTGGCTCTACAGATTCTCTATTTTTGCCTTCCACAGCTGGACTTATAAACATGCAGTGAACTAGTCCAGTATTCATGTATGATTCTGAAGATACTAATTCTGCAGTGCTCATGATTGTCCGGCAAGGTTTTTCATTTCTGAACCATGTCCTAACCACAAAAAGTGAATATACACTGTCCTTCATTTTTTTCAGAAACCCATAAATATTTCTCATAAGTTGACTAGAATGTGTATAGGTACTTTAAAACATATTTAAAATCTATCTTCATGCAAAAGAATCAACATCTTGGAATTTTAATCCCAAATTTCCATCCGGAAGTCTCATTGGCATCCTCTGAAAATTTATCACAATCTAAACACTGCCTGGAGAAACCAATGACAAGTCTTTACAAAGTGAAAGATTTTTAAAAATTACTTCTTTTATTTTTGAGATTATAATTGGATGACATCATTTCCCCTTCCTTTTTCCTCCCTCCAAACCGTCTCAGATATTCCTAGTTCTCTTTTGAAGACCTCTTTTTTCATTAATTGGTACATATTCATGTATTTACATATCTAGTCCTAAACATAATCTACTGAGTCTGTAAAATATTATCTGCTTCTATGTTTTCAGGGATGACCATTTGGTATTTGATAACCAATCGGTGTTATCAAGTGCTTTTCCTTGGGGAGCACTCTATCCTCCACTCTCATCATTCCTCGGTTGCTTGTAGTTCTTTGTATGGTGTTGAGTCCCTCCATAGGATTTCCCCATCCATTTTAACAAGTTCTACTGGTGTTGTCTTGTTCAGCTTATGTTCAGGCAGTCAGGCTGATAATATTTTATGCACGTTGGTTCGGACATTGCAATCTTACAGCATACTCTCTGAACTTCTGTCTCTTACAATCATTCAGTCTTGTCTTCTGCAATGTTCCCTGAGCCTTAGGTGTGGGAGTTATGAAGTAGATATATCCTATGGGACTCAGTTCCTCAAGTATGCATTATGATTGGCTTTGGGTTTTGGTAATGCTCATCATCTGCAAAAATAGTTTCCTTCACGAGGGGTGAAAACTATACTTATCTGTGAGTATAAAGAAAAGTCGCAAATGTAGCTAGAGATTATGCTGCTATAGTAAAGAACCAGTTCCAGTTTTTCCTTCAGGACCCATAACTTTAGTATCCCTGGATAATTGACTAGGGTGCCATACTTGATTTCCCCCTTGTTGAGCAGGCCTTAAGTCCAATTAGAGAGCTGTTTGTTGTCACTAAGGTATGCAGGCCACTACTGCACGCTTAGGGTGATGTCACATGGCAGGTTTTAATATCTCGGTTAAAAAAATGGTGATTACTAGCCTGGGCTTAAAACATGATTCGAATCTACACAATCTACATATTCCCTGATAGTTCTTTTATGGCAGAAACCCACTATGCTTTCTATAGTAGCATCTAGCTGACTGTCCATAAGGCCAGGTAGTATTGCCTAGAACATCAGTTGCTGTAAATTTCATACTGTAACCCTGGCAACCAGCTTTTGGTAAAGAAAAGAAGCAAGATCCTAGCAACTGAGTTATTTGTTTAACATGCATTATAAATACTGTTGCCAACTCAATTAAACAAGAGTCTCTTCGTTTAAAGACAAAAAGAGGCAAGGTGGAAAAGAGGAGTAGAAGGAATCAGGCTACTGTCAGGGTCTATTTCTTAGTCAAATGAAGAGCCTGTCATCTTCAAAAGTGAGATTTGCTTTTGCTTGAACTCAAAGCAGTCATGGGTGGTGGGGCAGAAGCGTTGGGTTCCTAGAACCGAGACTAGTTCACCTTTAACATGTCTTCTTTTTTCCTTTAATTCCAAGGCTAGAAAAATAGAGATAATTATGTGCTGAATCATCTGCTCTTCTGTCATGGGTAGGATGAGTCAGGTCTTTTCTAGGCAGATAAGCCCACTAAGAGAGAAAATTTGGGGGGTAAAAAAGTACCATCTCAAGTCTTCTGTTGTTCTGAGACATATATATATTTCTGTCCAGCAATGCTTCTTCAGATACTAAATAGCACAACCTTATGCCAGGACAAATAAAGGGAGTCATCAACATCTTCTCAGATAGTATTTAGAGCAGTAGGGAGAGAGTCTGAGATTTCAGGGGATCATAGAGATCTTACACATGTTCTCTGTGGCAGGGTAGGAAAGTTAAATGTTAGGAAAAAATACATTAACAAACTCATTTTTTATTTGGTGGAAGCTACAGAGAGCAGAGGGAAGACAGTATATGTGTGAACCAAGTGTATGCAGATACCAGTGGAAGCTAGAAGATGTAGTCAAATCCTTGTAACTGGAATTACAAGCAGTTGTAAGCTACTCAATGTGAATGCCGGGAACTAATCCTAAATCTTCCACAAGAGCAGTAAGTGCTCTTAAGTAATGAGTGAGTCCTCCAATCTAAGGATGGGGTCTTTAAGGAACAGAAAAGTTAAGTGAGCAGAAACCGATGGAATGTCTAGGCTAATATATCTCACCATACAAATGCCAGAGATGGGTGCCAGAGCCTTTCTGATGAATTTAGAAAATGGAAATGGACCTGAAGATGTTTTGCTTGAAGCATCTTCATTTATTATCCAATAATGTATTTATTATCCATGCATTTATCTCAACAACATTTGGCCAAGGTGAAAAGCAAAACACTGGGTGTAATGTTTTGCAGAACTCCATCTGCAACTATAGCCTAGTGTTAAGATATAGGCATAGTTTTATAATTATTAAGATATAGTGCAGATTGAAAGGTAGCTCAGCAGTAAAGAGCACTTACTTCTCTTACAGAAAACCCCAATTTGGGTTCCTTGTCAAATTCTGTTCTCTGCAGTCACTGCCCCCCTACACACACACACACACACACACGCACACACACACACACACACACACTCATATTTGACTTTCTTACATGTGAATAAAAGAGAGTTAGCCTAATTTCTGTCACTGTGACAAAATAAGAAAGCAACTGCTAGGAAGAAAAGAGGAAAGATTACCTCTTGATTTCAGATACTTCTGCCCAGGTTCATTTGGCTTAATTTGTGTGATGAGTAAGAAAATGTCACGCTGGGAAACACATGGTTGAGTGAGGTTGTTGATGGAATCGTAGCCTGAAAGCAAAAAGAAAGAGGGAGGAAGTGACTTGGCACAAGTTTTACCCTGAAGGTTGCCCTGCTTTGTTCAATTTAATCTAACCTTTCAATGGCCCATTCATCTATTATTATTATTAACATTATTGTTATAAACCTTAATAGTGTTAAAGCCTTCATGATCCTGTTACATTTTCTGAATAGCAGCACCAAGTGAAAACAACTCTTTAACATATAAACTGTAATATGATGTCATTGTCTATGTGGCTTTATGTGTGAAGGTCAAGTTCAGGCCACAGACACAGGTGCATCTTAGGAAAATGTCCACTGGGAAAGGCAAATCAAAATGAAGTATTTTTTTGCGATACTCTGCTAAACTATTTCTATATAATTTATCTCACTTAATCTATTCTTCAATTCTATGCCATGTACGTGATTCTCTTCCCCCAACAGACAAATAAACAAATCATTTTGTCAAAGTCAAAAACCTAGGTTAGACTGTAACTAAGCTCTGAAATCAAGGGTCAATGACAAAGCTTCTAGGCATTTGATATTTATATTTGAGAAATTATGACAAAATAGAAGAAAACACTATTTCATGTATAAATACTAATTCTGGCTTTTTGTGGAGCTTCCCCACAACAAATTTTCCTCCACATTGTTAGCCCATGAGTTCAGGGGCTGACTATTTTGGTGACACAAAAAGAGACTGAAACTTAGATGCACTAAGTTCCATTAGAATATCCACTACGTGGCTTATTTATCCCCCCCACACACATACACATTTACACACAAATGGAGAACCAGCCATCCTAAGAAGAGATTGTGCTTATAGAGAAACACCTGAGTCCTGTTGTCATTTCCATAGTACATCAGACATCTTAGCAGAGAAAAGAGAAAGCCACTCAGAGACACTAGCATGTCTGCAGGTGGGGTGCAGGTGGGTGACACTTCTCCTGGCCCTGAATCTAGCCTACGAGCTTGTGACAAAGCAGGCATTTTTACTGTGCGGGAACTAAAACAAACAGAAAATTATAAAGTGCACAAAAGGATTTTCCACACTGCTGAGCCTTGCAAAGTGTTCACACTTGAATTCCCCTCTTGGAATTTATTATCTCAAGACAGTATTTGCTTTGGAAGCCAGGGCAGCTGAGCTGCAAATGTGTGCTGTTGTGACTGGAAGTTCCTGGGGATGGGGTACAAAGGGTACAGCCTTCAAAAGCCTGTCTTGCTGTTTGCAAACTCTTTGAGTATATGCACTACTTACTTTTGTCTTTGGCAAACACAGGACCTGATGGAAAACACTATTTGGGGACACTTTCCTGACCATTTGTTTCAGTGGTACTATATTGAAAAGTCTACTTTGTCTTTACTTGATCTCATATCACTTGAGTTCTTTAGATCACTCTCTAGTCTAAAGCATCTTATTTAGAGTGTGAGGTCTACACAGCATCCAGGGTCCTTAAAAAATTTGTTTAGTCTGGTTATCTTCCAGTCCCTTCCACTCTGTGTTCTTTACCTTTCTTGCCTTGTTTTGTTTCTTCTTGCACCCTCAATCCTGCTTGTCATTTAGTGTCCAAATTCTTGTCTTTTTGCTGAGGTTTATGAATCCACAAAATGCCTAACGAGCATTCTTTTTCTTTGTTCCCAGTGATGATTGTTTTCTGTCCCAGTCATCTGACAGCTAATCATGTGGTCTTCCTGGCATCTCTTCCATTTATTTTAGTTTTATTGATTAACATTTAGCTTGTGATTTTTTAATTTCATTTTTTATTGTCCTTGGATATTCTATACATTAACATTTCAAATGTTATCCCCTTTTCCCCTCTCCCATATTCCCTCTCTCTCCCCCTGTTTCTATGAGGATGCTCCCACTCCCACCTCAACACCCTGGCATTCCCCTACATTGGAAAAAGGGACCTTCACAGGACCAAGGGCTTTTCCTCCTATTGATGCTAGACAATGCCATCCTCTGTTACATATGTGACTGGAGGCATGGGTTTCTCCATGTGTTCTCAAAATTAAAGTTGTTCTAACTATTTAGCTTTTTACCTGTGAACAGAATGGTCACTCTTTCAGATCAGGACTTCTTGTTCTTGACTTTAGTAGCAATAAACATTCATCTTCCTGAAAGGTGTCTTAATAAAAAGTATTTCATTAGGTGATTGGCAAATGCTTGATTGAAGTATGTGAATGAACGACCACAAAATGGGAGAAAGACACTTGTCCTAGTTTCTTCCCTGTTCTCTAGCTGTTGCTTCATAATTAGCCAAATGGAAACTCCTTTTAGTACTCATTCCAAGTCTAGGCTCACCTATGGTCTCACAAAAATTTGTTAAGTGTCTCTGAGAATAGAGGGGGATGACTCAAAAGACGAAACAAATCCCTGAAAACTACAACTGTTTTAATTTGATAGTAAGGTAAATTTTAGTGTCCATATATAGTACAATGATACTGATTAGATTGCCTTTTTCAAATTCATTAGTGTTGTTAAATTGACTTTTTGCCATTGTAGCAAAATTATTTTGATGAAAAATTAACATATGATTGAACATAGTTTGTGTATTGGCAGTTAAAGAGAATTATATGTAAGGCTCTATATAATCAGGACAAAGGTAAATGAAGATCTCTTATATATCCTTGTGCCCTAAAATAAAGACCATTTATCAGTGTCCAATTAGAAGTTGGATATTACAGTATCTAAAGGCATGCCATGAATATAATCCTGGTTTCTACAGATTACTAGGCATCAGAGAATCCTCTTGGTTAAAAGTTTGGATGTCAGATCAAGAATAACATTGCAAACAGTATTCAGTGTGCAAAAGGAGAGGGTTGTTATGCAGTGCTTCTAGGTGCCAGCATATATTCCAGCCTTGATTCCAGGCAAGCAACACTGACTAGTTAATTCTAGAATGAGCAAGACTCCGAGATACACAATTTAGCCAACATAGGAACAGAGGTCCTGGTACCTCAATTTACCCTTTAAAACATAATACATCCATCACTAACATCTCACCCTCCAAGTGGGAAGCAGTTCATCGGACAAGCAGATGTATTAATAAATGTCTCTTTGAGAAAGACCATCTGTCATTTACACCCAGTACCATGCTGATTAAGGCAGAAAGAACTAAGACAGAACCATTAGCTATGAGAAACACTCTGTGATGGCATACTACATATGCCATATTCAAATCTTCATCCAGTAGAAGGGTATATTAAAATACATGCTTCAGGCACCTCTGGAATTATCAGAATCTCTAGAGGGGAAACAGTTGAAGATCAAGAATGTACATTTCAATAAGGAATCAAAGTGATTTCTCCCAAGCTGAAGTGTGCACTACTCTAGGGAGAATTCTAAGTTTGATACCTGAGTATGAAGAGAACTTGCCTACAGGTTTGCAACTCTGTGGATGCCTGAGAATCCACCACCAGAAAAGTAAAAGAAGCAAAATAGTATAAGTCAGAGAACTTGAGAGACTAGATCCCCAATACTATCGCCTTAATTTGGGGTATAAAATGAATTCTATATTTGTGCTGTGTGCATATGACATGTTAAAATTAAAATTCATTAAATGATATTCAATAAATATGTGTAAAGAGAAAAGAGAGGAGAAATAATGAGTGACTAGGAAACATGCTCCTATGAAGGGCAGGTTCAGGAGGGGCAGACAGTGAATATGAAATAAACACTCAAAGTCAGAAAAGGATATACTGTTTTGGTAAGACTCACATTACAAAGGAAAGATGGAGAAGGCTTTGCTATCAGGATGCTGTTTCTAGGCTTCTGTCAAGCTGGAGACCCTGAAAATAGTATAGGGATAAAGAAAATACACATGTACTGGGGGCTGATATTGTTCAATGGTGATTAAAAAATATTACAGTATATTTCAGGCTGTCAAAAACAGTCATAGTAACTGGTATTTAATTTTCCTTATCTGCCTGTCTCTGTTCGTGATCACCTACGCAACCAGTGAGGTACACCTGTAGGCATGCGTGAGGCATGACTGTACGGGTGTGTTCACAGAAGTTTAACTGAGGGCACAAGTCCCATCCAGATTGTGGATCCCATCATATCATGATCTGCGGTCTCCCAGGTGAGACAGACAAATGACTGTTTTCTCCCTTTCTCTGTTTACTGACCAACTCTGAAAGACACAACTCTCTTCTGTGATAGGTCTCAACCATCTTGATGTCCTGCCCAAGCCCATGGGCTAAGCTGTACTGAACATAATGAACCCTGACAATATGAGTGAAAACAAATACTTCCCCTTGTATGACTTTTCTGTGGAGATTTTGTTACAGTAACTGAACGTTATCATTATGTGACCAATCTCTTTGGATTTCACCTTCCTCCTCCATTAGATGTAGAAGCTGGATGGTTTGAACTTTCAGACAACAAATAGCTTTTTATGAGTCTCTGTTATCAATTATCCGTGATCTTATGAGAACCTTCCTCCTCTGCCCAGAATAAAGTCAATTTTGCTTCCAGAGTTCTGAGGATGTTAGCTGGTGCAGAGTATCTTGAATAGTTGAATAGTCTCCCTGCTGTGACTGGAAAGCTTAAACCATCTTTAGGTTTTCACACTTGCACATCTCATTGGTCTACTCTGTTTCCTGGAGCTTCACCTAACCATTTTTCATGTTTAGCATCCTTTGTGCTATCTTTCCTGTGTTGCTCACGTCCAGGTTTCTCATCCCCTCTAAATCAATTCTCTTTGTTATGTTAAAAAAGAGGATTTTTAAAACAATAGCTACAAACAAAAACAAAGCCAAAACACTCACCCACAGACTTACATAACAGATCATGTAGGGGGAGCGTGGAGGTTTAATAAGGCATGAAGTCTGGAGGAAAAGAAAATTAGAGGAAGTAAATTGATTCTTATATTGGTTGGGTTTCATAAACTCAGGGAAATTATAACAAGTGGTCTTGACCTGTGAGGTCCTGAAATCAAAAATTTTCCACTGAACTGAAACAATCTCGTTAGTCTATATGGGTAGGATTTTAAAACCTTTTAAGTTGATATCCTATGTGTCTTTATCTCAGTCTCTGTGTCTCTGTATTTATGTGTCTCCCTCCCTCCATCCATCCTTCCCTCCCTCTCTCCCTCTTTCTCTCCCTTCTAGAGCAGATTCTTCTAACCTCTAAGTATCTGTGTTGGAAATTCTGACCTCTTTTTTTTTAACCCTTACAAACTAATTGGCCCTTCTCTCTGTTCTGCTTATTCACATGAGCACCTCTGATCATTCCTGCTGTGACTTCTTTGTTGCTCTGCTCACAGAGCATAGGTTCTCCTTTCCACTGCTGAGGAAACTCTTGTCAAGATAGATGGGATTTTAGACTTCTGCAGCACAGCCCCTCTCCATCTGCTTTGGAAACAGCTCACAGATCCTTCTTGGTGTTTCAGATGTGATCATCAATCTCCTGCCAGAAGAAATTAAAACGTGTTATTCGTTTACTGGGGAGGTGGTTCTACAGTTTCAACCCCTAATTTGCTCTCTATTCTTTGTGCTTTGCCCATGGTATCTGACTAAAGGTTTGGAGAGGTTTCTTTTATATTTTAAGACTTGCTGCATGAAAAATAGTTTCATTCCATTACTGTCACATTGGGTCATATTTATGAAAAACAAACAGCTACTTTGTAGCCCCGCTTGTATCTGTCTGCTATCTTCCAACCACGGAGCTGTGCTCCGCAGTATCTGTTTCTCACTAATGACTGGTGAGATCCCTGAGGATTTCCAGTGGGAAGCGGCATGGACTTAGTTATAGTGAGCTGACTCCTTCCCTATTTCGGAGGGTAGTACAAGTGCCTCTAGAGCATAAAGGAATTGGCTCCCTAAAATGAAGACGGGGGATAAGAATTGTCTGTGGAACAACTGGTCAGTGAAGCATGAAGTTCTCTTTAATTAAGTTTTTTAAACTATTCAATAACTAAAATGTCAGAACTTTAGACCATAGTAGAATTGATATAAGGGTGGTGAGGGAAGACTGGTGAGAGTGGGAACCTTGGCGAGGTCACAGCTGAACATTAGGATCATGAGGTCAGAGACAGAGCCTGACTCTTGGTCTGCAAACATGTCTCAGCACCTTTGGCTCCTATGGCATTGGCAGAATTTTTCAGGAGAAAAAAAAACAATATACAATCTTGTTACCATTTTCTTAGCTTGGTACCGTAGCAAGAGACGCAGCCATAAAGACGCAGTGTACGGCAGACAACAGGATTCTCCTTTTATTTTCCTCTTTCAGGACACTATGGTAAAGTTCTATAATAAGGAAAGAGAGAGAGGGAGAGGGAGAGGGAGAGGGAGAGGAAATGGGAGAGAGGAAGAGAGGAAGAGAGGGAGAGAGGGAGGTGAGAAATTTACACTGACAGATAAGATATATGTATAAAAGTCTATATCATGCAAAATGTCTAGGTTGTGTTAATCAACATATGCATTCTCTCAGATTTGTCATTTGTGTGTGTGTTTAGTAATTTTGAGCTACTCTCAGAAGTTTTAAGAATGCAACACTAGTTTGGCCGGTATGATAGTATATTCCTGTCATTCTAGCACTTAAGAGGTGCAGCAGATGGGTTGGGGATTTGGCTCAGTGGTAGAGTGCTTGCCTAGCAAGCGCAAGGCCCTGGGTTCGGTCCCCAGCTCCAAAAAAAAAAAAAAAGGTGCAGCAGAAGGATCTTGGATCAATGTCAATATAGGATGGATAGTGATTAAAAAGATATCAAGATAGCCTATGCCAGATAAGAAAAAACTGTGTTTTATTTAAAGCAATATACTTTTAACTGTAATTACCATGCTATAACTTTTCTATTCATTACTGTCTTTATTCTGTAATTAACATCTCCACATTGTCTTGTACAAGCCATCCTCTAATGGATTCTGATCACTACGTCATTCCTGACTTATTTGACTTAACACAATGTAGTCACAAGGAACTAAAACTAACTAACATCACTAGAATGTGAACCAAAATTGAAATCATAAACATCATCTTACTCCAATAAGGACAGATGATCTATACCATTTATCTATACCATTAAATGGTATGGATATTTTCATAATATTAATTCTTCTAGTCAAGGAACATGGTCTTCCTTTCCACATACTCATTGCTGCCTTGCTTTTTTTTTTACAATGTAACCTAATCCTCCTTTCATTGTGACTAACAGTACTCATATTCTAGATCTGGACCCAGTACCCCATGACCTTGAGAAGTGGGCATACTTTCTAGTTAAGTCAAATGTACTGCATCAATTACCAGAAGCATTAGTCATGTCCAGTTACAATGCAGTGCTTATACAGTACATGTTAAGCTCCACTCAACCATCTAAGACAAACTTCCAGGGTAAGTGAAATATCTGTTTTGCTTCTCAAATTTAAACCAGATGAGTATTGGGGAGAGGCAAATATCTGGCTTCTTGAATATTGATGTTGCTCCTCTGGCCATTTATATTTTCATTCCGAACATGGGGACTTGACTTGGCATGCTACGTAAGTTGTAGCATCTCATTATTAGTGATTCCTCCTGTATATCCCTAGATAATTTAAAGGCAGCCTTTGGGAGAATAGATTCTGAGATTCTGAGATCCTACATCTTGGTACCTGTCTTATTCATCATATGGCTAGTCATTCGACTTGACACAAACTAGAGTCATATGGGAAGAAGCGTCCTCCACTGAGGACTGAGGGGAGCCATTACATGGCTTGTAGATCAGTCTACACAGCATTTTCTTCATTGATGAGCAAGGTGAGAGGACGCAGGACATGCTGTGGTGGAGAGGTGGTCCTGCGTAGTAGCAGAAAGCAAGCTGAACAACCCAGGTAGAGCAATCCAGGAAGTGGCATTTCTTCATAGCCTTTGCTTCAGTTTCTGAATCCTGGTTCCTGTCTTGAATTTCTGCCCTGATCACCCTTTCTGGTGGGCTGTAACTTATAAGATAAAATAAGCCATTTTCTCCCCAAGTTGCTTTCAGTCCTGGTGTTTATCACAGCAATAGAAAGCAAACTAGGGCATCCATGAACCCTGGATGTTGCACCTGGTGTGTTTCCTAAATTTTATATCTTGGCTTAGTCATCATTCAAATGTCGTTTTTAAAAATAATTTTTCAACAATCCAATTGGTACTACAGTGGGAGTTTGAGCAAAGATTTAAAAATTTGACATTCATTTCTACTTGCTGTTCTATAATACCGACCACTGTCCTGTGTTCAGAAGACTTCCAACTTCCCATTTATTTAGATGGTTTGCTCCTCTCCTCTCGTCACCTTTCCTCTTCTCTCCTCTTCTATTCTCTTCTCTCTCTCTCATCCTTTCTTTCCCCACTTCTTTCCCCTCTCCTGCCCTCTATATGAATTTTATACAGAGAAACTTCAAGTAGGCCCTACCAGTCTACGCAAAACACAAACAAAACAAAAAATCATAACAAAAATCAAACAAACAAAAATTAAAATAACAGGAAAAATAAAACAAGGGATATGCAGAAAGGCTCCAATAGAACCAAACAAGTTTTACTTCATTAACAAAAACAAAAAAAACAGAAAAACAAACAAAAATACAAAGATTCTATCATTCCACAGATGCACCAATTTCCCCTAGAATTAGCCAAGGTCTGATGCAGTTGGTGCCAGTTGTCTTTGCTATAGGATATTTTTCATTTCTGATTTCTCATAAAGCAAGAAGAGGAACAGCAAGAAGAGAGGGAAGGGAAGAGGATGAGAGGTACAGAAGGAAGGGGAGAGAAATGAAGGAAAAGAACAGAATCAAAAGGAGGATGGGATAACAGGAGAGTGAGGGGGCAGGACAGGAAAAGGCAGAGTAAGGAAGGAGAGGAGAGGAGAGACGAGGAAGAGGAGAGGGGAGAAGAGGGGAGGGAAAGAAAGGGGAGAGGAGAGGAGAGAAGAGGAGGTGAGAGGAGAGGAGAGGAGAGGAGAGGAAAGGAGAGGAGAGGAGAGGAGAGGAGAGGAGAGGAGAGGAGAGGAGAGGAGAGGAGAGGAGAGGAGAGGAGAGGAGAGGAGAGGAGCAAACCATCTTCATTCAGCGATCTCCCTACCTGGAAAAGCCAAAATTACCTGGGAACATTGAACATCATGCAAGCTAATGGCTTTTTCTCTTATAGGTGGAGAGTGGCCAAGTAACATTCAAAAGAAAATTGCCTTCACACTTTAAACCCCTATTCTCTTAATAAACTTATGGATAAGATGTCAACATTTTAAATGATTGCAGTTTTATAACTTTTAAATTAATTTACACTCAAAAGAACTTGACTTAATCCACACCATTGCTTCTAACTTGTTAGATTTTGTTTCTGTGGTAATCAAACCTTACAAAGTTTCATGAACCAACCCGTGGGCAACTCAGCACATTGTTTGGGCTTCTTTTATAATATTTAAAACAACTTGCTGTACTGCTAAGCATTTAGAACAGCTCTGAAAGGGAAAAATCTGAACCTGGTTTTTGTTTTATATTCCCTTTTGGGTATTTAGAGCAGTACTTTGGTCATAGGACCATCTCCATAAGTGTTTCTGGGTCAATAACCTATGAAGACAGGATGGTGATTGTGCCAGCAGCATTAGTGGTGGTTTTAAGAGGTGTGTGTGTATGTGTGTGTGTGTGTGTGTGTGTGTGTGTGTGTGTGTGTGTGTGTGCTGTATATATATATTTGAGAAAGAGACAGACAGAGAGAGAGAGAGTATGTGTGTGTGTTCTACCACTGGATTACATTCCCAGCTCTCCTTTATAAACCTCATCTTGCCATGTAGCTCAAAATAGCCTCAAACTCTCAAACCTTCTTCATCTAGTCCTGAAGTATTGCAGTTATAACCATGGGCCACATCACTCCTCTTCCTTTAGGCTAAGACCACGTGAAGCATATACCTCAATGCATGGCTTAAAAGGTATTTATTCAATAAATTCCTATTTTTGTTATATACTTAACTCTTTTTTTCACTTTATTACAATGAATTTTTTTCATTTTTGAGATTATAATATAATTACAAAATTTCCTCTTTTCTTTCCTTCATCCAAACTCTGCCATGTACCCTTCCCTACACTCCTTCAAAGCCATGGCCCCTAATTTCATTAATTTTATTTCATTCATAAACGTTTACGTATGTACATATATGCCTAAACATAACCTATTCAGTCTGTAAACTGTTCCAAGTATGTATATTTCAGGATTGTTTGAAAAATCCTATCAGAGAGACTTTATGAATGTAGCTTCTGCCATATCCAGGAGACAAAAATCTCACAACAAACTTCCTGTTCTTAGAATCTTTCTGACCCCTCTTCAGTGATGTTGCCTGAACCTCAGTTATGGGGAATATTTTGTGCATGTATCCATTGGGAATGGACTTCAAACTTGTGTATTTTGATTGGTTGTGGTTCTCCATATTGGCCTTTGTCTGTTCCAAAGAGAAGTTTTCTTCATGAGGGATGGAAAGTATTTTTACCTCCTTATATTTACTTTTACTTTATAGCAGCATGATTTCTGTTGGCTGTGTGAGGTACTGGTTCAAATCTTTGCTCTGCACTTAGTTCTTTAGAAATTCAAAGTTCTTGGCTCAGCCTCTTGGGTTGTCCTGCCTTTTATAGGTACAATAAATCTGATACCCATCAAGAGCTGTTAAACAACATACAGTGATAAAAAATAGTTCCCTTTGCTGACATTAGGTGTTTTTTAAAATAGCTCAATAAATTCTGGTCAACAGAAACTCTTTGCAATTTCAAAAGTCAAAAAGTGAACTGTTGACACAGGTCTGGGCAGGCGAGAAATAAATGGGCCTCTAGCTCCCCAGAAATACATGCTATGTGCTTTTGAACATGACCAGCCACTGACTGTTCTTGGCTCTGTGCTGCTGTAACAGAGGTTATGCAAGCTCTTAGGGTTACAAGAGGGCTTGTAGGAGGGAACTTGTTTGCAAGGTGAGCTATCTGCAGGAGGCATAATGGGTAGGGGTGGGAGTGGTAAGTGGGAAACTTTGACGGAAAAAAAAGATTCGTTTTTGAATTTCTTTTATCAAGTTCTTTGGAAAAGGAGTATGTGTAACTCCAGCCAAGATTTGGCCACCAAATGAAGACCAGCTACTGATTCATTTCTCTGTTCACTTATTATTATTATTATTATTATTATTATTATTATTATTATTGTTGTTGTTGTTGTTGTTGTTGTTAATTATTACTATTATTCACCCACCCTGCATACAGGAGCCGACTCCTCTTCTTGAAATAATACTTTCACATCCTCTTTCTTATGATTGTCTATTTTTAAATTTTACCCAGCATAAAAGAAGTGGGCATACCAACCTGAGAGTGCTGAAGCCAAATATGTGTCTCTGGTCTACTCAGCCAGGTGAATTTGAGCAGGTTGTCCAAACTTTCTTGGTCCATTCTCTCTTTGGAGGCATAGGATTTTCTGTGTATATCCAAGGAGAGGTACCTGGAGGACCTGACTCATTTTCAAGCCTGGTTATTTCTCTTAACTACTTAGTTTGTGCAAACTGATCTCATATCATTCTAAAGCATAGTTTGGAGAGATAAACCATTTTTATCTGCATAGTATTTATTAAGATATCCTTTGAGTGATTTAGACAAAACACATATTTCCAGTTCTATTGTTTCACATCTTGCCTGTATTTCCTGCCTTGCAGACCTTAGGTAGACTTTGAATTTGCTGGCTCATATACCTGTGTGGCTTCATTTCACTTCTACATTGATTTCATTTTTATGAACTTGACTTCCCCCAAAAACTACCATTTTAATTTTCTCCCTTTCACCTCTTTTCACTGGTTCTTTCCTTTAAAAAAAGAAAAGAAAAGAAAGAGAAAATAAAATAGAAAAAAATTACACCGGCAAGATACCTCAAAGTGGAAAGGTATTTTCCCACAGGACTCAGACTGATATCTGTGATATACCTGGTAGAGGGATCAAATATAATCTTCCAAGTAGTTTGGTCTTGCTGTAGCACCAGCACATACACACATGCACGCACACACACACACACACACACACACACACACACACACACGAGAGAGAGAGTCAGTCAATCACATGCATACACATATACATGTAATAAAAATCTTTTCCTCCCAGATTTAATGGTTTATTACTGTTTTATCATAGTTTTAGTATTCAGTCGAAGAGTAGTGGATTCTAAAAGCAACATTGTGAACTAAACTTGGTAAAATTTCATTCTTGAACACCAAAACCAATAATCAAGAGTTGAAATAGTCTAGTTCCAGTTCTTCTGCTGGAAAGATATCAGCCTCTTTGTGCTTCATCATTCTCCTTTTGTTCAATGGCTTAAAAGATAGAATATGGACTGAAGCACATCAGAAAACATGCTATCTGTACAAGAATTGTTAGAGAATGGTAGAATGCATTAGCAAATGAAACAGGCCTGGGGCAACATCACAGAGTGCTTTTAGGAGTAGGGTTAATAGGAGGAGCATTCTGTCGTTTCATCTTTTTAAGTATTTTGCATGCTAAACCAAACGTGCATTACCAGTTAGTTGAATTCAAATCTGCTCCTATGAGTCTTTCAATAGTGTGAGCTCTCTCAATTCTGGACGAATGTTTAAATGCTTACTCTTCAACTTGGACTCTGTCTCTGTTGTAATGTCATATCATATCCATTCTTCCATGTCTCTTTTTGTGTATTTTGCTTAAACTCCTTCATCTGACAAAACTCGTGCATATTATGTTTACACTGTGTTCCTTAGATCATCCCCAATAACATTTACCACGTGCTTCTGCCCACACTGCATTTCAGCAAAAGCCTGATGACATTTGATTTGAAGAACGAGAAAGATTACAGAGAAATAAGAAGAAATACAAGAAGTGCAAACATCTGAAAGAGAATAGGAAGGCCATATGAAAGATAACTGGTCTTTGGGAGAAAGTCAGGACTTCCTCTGGACTTGGCCTTTGGTACAGAGTGTAATACAGGTTTCCAGAGCTGGATGGAGTCAGTAATTATCTGACTCAGTGTGTTCCAAAGCATGGAGACACAGAGGCCCTTCCCACTGTCACAACTGTGCACTTTAGTATGTATTGGGGAACTCGCTGTGCACATTAAATTGTGTTAGAAGAAAAAATACTCATCTTCCCTATACAAAGGTAATGAATAAGTTTTTTTTTACTCATTAAATGTAGGAAAGGTTGCTTCTTTAAAGAATAGGCAGGATATGGAGGTAGAAAAAATAAAACTATGAAAGTGCTATTTATATTTGGCAAAAATCCCATTTTTTATCTTTACTTGATATTTATTTACATTTTGATTGTTATTCCCCTTCCCGGTTTCCGGGCCAACATCCCCCTAACCCCCCCTTCTCCTTCTTTAGGGTGTTCCCCTCCCCATCCTCCCCCCATTACCACCCTCCCCGCAACAATCACGTTCACTGGGGGTTCAGTCTTGACAGGACCAAGGGCTTCCCCTTCCACTGGTGCTCATACTAGGCTATTCATTGCTACCTATGAGGTTGGAGTCCAGGGTCAGTCCATGTATAGTCTTTGGGTAGTGGCTTAGTCCCTGGAAGCTCTGCTTGGTTGGCATTGTTGTTCATATGGGGTCTCAAGCCCCTTCAGCTCTTTCAGTCCTTTCTCTGATTCCTTCAACCGGGGTCCCGTTCTCAATGCAGTGGTTGCTGCTGGCACTCGCCTATGTATTTGCTGTATGCTGGCTGTGTCTCTCAGTAGAGATCTACATCTGGTTCCTGTTGGCATGCACTTCTTTGGTTCATCCATCTTATCTAATTGGGTGGCTGTATATGTATGGGCCACATGTGGGGCAGGCTCTGAATGAAATCCCATTCTTTTTTAAAGGAAAACTTTGACTTGGGCGAGAAAGATAGACAGAGAGCCTGGGTGCTGTGGGCCATTGCTCATCAGGTGCGGTGCTTCCACAGTCCTCTGCCTGTGTGCTTCACAAAGAAACTGGACCGATATGCCATCACTGTGTCAATCTATATGTGTCCAGAGGCGTGAGCTAGTCCCAACCCCTGGATTCCTTCGAATATTAGTCTCCTACCTGTGATTCTTCTCCACATTCCAATGTCACTGGTTAGTATTCTCCCTGATTCTCTAGTTTTTACAGGCTTAGATGAAATGTCTCATGTTGGTATAACCCTCTGCATACAGTTTGAACCCTCACACAATCCCAAGGGATTGGAGCAGAAACTTGTTATTCTGGCTTCAGTGTCAAAGCGAGTCAGTAAAGGCTGCAGTTAGCTTTCACAGCTGACCACTGTTTCCTCTCCCCCATCATGCTTCAGGAAGAAAGGAAAAGTGAGAATGATCTGAATGAGGCCTAATTGCTGGGCTTCACTCCCATATTTTATAATGCTGATTTCTTTCACATTGATTTCTGAGCCTTGTCTGCATGAATTGTCTCAGGAGATAAATGACTAACTCATTTTGATGAGGAAAATTGCCCATCGCACTTCTGTGTCTGTTTTGGAGATTCAATACTTTTAGCACCCCTGTGTAGTTTTGTCAGGACAAAATAAAAATGCCCCACATTTCCCTGAGATAAAAATAATGCTTCTGAAGAGAATGCTATATTGTCAAATCTAAGAGGTTCTCGTGGTTTTTCAGTGTGCTTGTTAGTTACTGCATTCAACTTGACACAAACTAGAATTTCATAGGACAGTGTCCATTGAGGGATTATATAGATAAGTTTGGACTCAGGGTGTTTCTGTCCATAGTCAATCAATTATCTTGATTGCTTTTATTGAGGTAGAATGGAAGACTCACCATTTCCTGGGCTGGACCCTACAATGTGTGAGATTGAAGAAAAGTAACTGAGCAAAAGCAAACAAGTGAACAGGGGTTCAGATGTTGATTCTCTCTGCTCCCCTTGTGACTATGGATGATGCTTTCTGTTCCTCTCTTGACTTCCCCACAGCTATTGACTCTAACCCAGAGCTGCTTGCCTTGTAACACCCTTCATCCCATACAGAAATGATTATGAAATGAAAACACTTAGAACAGATGAAAGACTAGATTTCTTTAGCCAAGGTATGTGTGTATACTTATGCTATGCGAGTATGCCCATGCACACTCCATGACTAATGTTTTATATCTATTCATCTCCATTACCACTAACAGGAACAATAACATCCCCCCACAAAACTGTCTTTCAGCGTTCAAAAGAAATTTTGCAAGTCCAGGGACTGAGATGATAGTTTAGTCTATAAAGTGCTTGCCTTCAAAGCATGAGGGCCTATGTTCAACACTGTATTTATAATACCACTCTGTGGAAGCAGAGGCAGGCACATCTCTGAGACTTGCTGGTCCATGAGTCTTCAGGATTTGGGAATTTTCAAGCTTGTGGCAGACCATGTGTCAAAAGCACAAGGTATACCACACCTGAGGAGCCAACATCCTAGCTTGTCATCTGGCACACATACATAACACACACACACACACACACACACACACAGAGAGAGAGAGAGAGAGAGAGAGAGAGAGAGAGAGAGACTTTCCTGCCAATCCTCCCACCCCTGTCAAGAAGTATAATGTTCTCTGAGAGCTTTACGTTTCACTGATGCCTACTTTTTAACACATTTATGCCCCCATAATACTACTTTATTAAATGAAACTGGTTCAGTATGGACTGGGGTTGTATTAAGCAGCAAGCTTTCCAATCACAGCGAACCAGCACAGACCTGCTATCTGTAGCTGGTTCCCAGACATTCTCCCTTTATTCATAGGCTTGCTTTGCCAACAGGCAGAAGGCAGCCTTTTCAGAAAGCCATTAGAGGTACAGGCTATTGTTGCTGCCCTCAGTCATAAACTGTGAATTCAGTTTCCCTTCTCAGTGTCACAGGAATTTCCTCCTGGGGATACATACGTAGGCTCTATCTAGCCAACACAACTCCCTCCTCCATTATGGATTTTAAGCTTGCATTGAGGCCCACTTAATGATGGATGTTGCTAGTGGCTCTTCTCTGCCTCTATCACCTCCCTGTACATTAAGAAAACTATGGAACATCCATATACAAAAGCACTGATAAGGAACTGAGTCCTCTTTCCCAGAACTATTCAAGTTCCTTTGGGAACTTGTTAATGCATGTGTTCTATCTATAAAAAAAATCCATAGTGACTCTTCAAGTTTCCTCCTCCTTTGGGAGTGGGTCACATAGACTCATGTGATTTTCTATTTATAATAATATCAATAACAGGTGCTAAAGGAATCTAGCCTCATCAGAGAACCTAGACTGTCAAAGCCTTGCTTCTCCATTGGGAAGGAAATTATGCTTAGACTAGACACAAGACAGGTCCCTGCAAAGTCATGACTGAATGGCCTTTACAAAAGTTGCATGAGACCAACTACTTGAAGTAGAATAAGTAATGGTATCATTGTATTTCATGAGAGAAGAATCTATTTTCAGTAATAAAAAAAGGATCGTCTCTCTAATCAGGAAACTCCCACGGACTAAGGGGGCAGTGACACTTGCTTGGCTGTTACTTTCTTACCTTCATGTCATAAATCATAAGTCTACTTCATTAAGTCTTCATAGTCCTTGCCATGGAAAGAGCATAAAATTTATATACACATACATATATATGTATAAGTATATAAATATAAATATATGAATGCATATAATATATAGCCACTTACAGTCAGGCATCTGACCTTCTAAACCCGAAGCCACCCTGCACTGGCAGCATTCTCCTTGGCAAGGTATTTAACTGATCTTAAAGTGAATGTAATAATGATGCCTACCTAAGAGCATTGTCAAAGGTGCAAGATTCAAGATGATGCATGTGGAAAAAAGGCTTCTTAAAATATAGAAAGCCCTGTGCATGCTAATGCTCCTCTCTCCACTCTGGGGAAATGGCAGACAGGAAAAAGAACTATTGATCACACTCTGTGGCCTCCACGTAGCACCTCAGTGATGAATGCAGTGCAGAGGGGAGAGGCTGAAAGGTAGGTCTTCCAGGAGTTCCACTGAATGTGATTCATCAGTCCCTGACTGTGAGTTAGCAGGCACTGTGCAGCTTAGTCTGCAGCCATTCATGAGGATCCATCTTCTCCCCTGGCATTCATGTTCTCACTTACATTACAGCTCTGCCCCTGGTGCTTCACTGGGGAGAAGTAATGATTGAACAAGGAGCCCAGAGGTTGCTGCCTATGAATACAGAGAACCCTGTGATGCGACCACACCCCAACAATCATCTCAGCCACTTGCATTCTAAATTTGATTTGTAGCCAGTACCAAGACACCCAAAAGTCAGCAAATTAAATTCAACACTTTCTCATCCAGTTGTGGAGGCTGGATACGCATAAGGCCAGGGTGTACTGTGTATGTCACAGACAGAAGATTCTACTCAGTCTGAGAACTTTCCTGAAGTGTTTTATCTTAACAGTACAATATTTTATACTACATTAAAATGCAGATAGATATGAAATAAAAAAACTTGATAAAACTATACATTTCTCTTTCTATGTGCCTTTAATTTTCTTCTTTCCATGGACTGGACACAGTAGCAGCCAGTTTTGGTCAGACAAAAGGCAGCAAAACTTTCTGTTTAAAAAATTCTTCCAGTCTTTAAAATCTCCAAGTTACTTATTTGTTGATTTTTTTTTTGCATTTAGAAATCTTGTAGCTTTGTAACCTTGTATCCTTGGAACCAAGGATAAATTCATTATCTGAAAAGTCAACTTAATTTGTTTGACACCTGTCTGTAGATTCATGTTCTAAGAAAGAAAAAAGTAGAGTTCCGAAACAGCCATAATTACAAGGATGTGAGGTGTGATGCTCTATTGATGGTGCAGAATATGGGTGCCCGGGTGGAGTGTGAGGATGGCAGTGGGGTGGTAATATATGTATTAAAGGTGCCTAGGCAGGCTTAGCCAGGCAAGAATTCCTGCTGCATCATCAATGATACGTGATGACCATGGACTATCTCTCTTCTCCCGTTGGATACAGGGATCTTAAAGGTCTTTGTGGATGATTCTTCTTAGGACAGAGCACTTTCCATTGAAGCATGCTTAATGCTTTGCCCAGCCACCAGACCTTATGCTGAAGAAAAGACGAAAGGAGCGTTAATGTTCAACATATCTCTGAGTGGTAAAACATTGCTGACTAAACCTAGACCCTTCTCCCAGGCAAAAGAACATAGGTTGAGATAAACATAATTGAGAGTAATGAAAAGAGCCTTGCTATGAATGCATGATCCAAAGAAAGAAGCACCTATCACAATCATTACAGATGCTATTAGTAATTCAGTTCTATTGAGAAGTGACTTGACACTAGTGTGACCAAGACTCTTCATCTGTATCAGGGCCAGCACAAGGTAGATTCCACGGCAAGTGAAACCTTGACCCAGTCTTTACACTACATGTATATACTATTAGATCTAGGTGTGCTTGGCACGTTTAATTAGAACTTTTCCTATTGGACAGGAGCTTGAACTCATGATTTTTGCATGCAATAAGGTTTGTTAACTGCTGTATCATCATACACATCAAAATGGTCCATTTGCAGATATTTTCTAATTTATACATCATTGGACACATTGACTCCACTAGTTCACTGTTCACCGAATGTCAATGTTAAAAGTAAATGTGAGCACAGCACCAGAGTGAGTGGGAGATAGAATTCTGCTGAGTTGTTGGTATCAGCCATCTCTATATCCAATCTCCTCTGGTCCATTTGAACTGTCCTGGCCACTTGCCCAGACTCAGATGATGTGCAATTCTGAGGGCCACCATGGTGGGTATCAAGTAGTGATCACCAGGTATCCCTGTCCCTGATGTTCGTTCTCCTTGGTACTGTGCCTCTCCCATTGCTTCTGCCCTGTAAAGGGTTGTAGTATCCAACTTCATTCCTTTATTTAAAGAACTGGACCAGTCATTGCACATTTTAAGATCAACATGGTGTTGTTGAGAAGTCCTGAAACCCAGGAATCTGTTTTGAGTACAACTTAGACTCAATTGAGACTAACAGTCTATTTTTTTAAACTTCCGTTCTTTCTATTGCCAAGAAGGTTTATATTCTAATATAGAAGATGTGGGTTTCAGGCTCATTTCTTCGTTTTCCAGTGAAGTTCCTATAGTCAAGGACAAAGGCATGAACATCTTTCTCTTTATTGATTTTTCTAGGTTAAGATTCAGGGCTCACAGAGCATCATATGAGATAATGACTTATGAAAATAAGATACCTTTAAAAACATGCCTTTAATTTTTGAAAATTAAAAACTATATTTTATTTGGGGGCATACTTTGTGATAACTGAATATAATTTATGGTTTTAGGGAGCAGAATAGATTGTTTTGGGATCATGAGCATGTTGTTCTTTCAAAGGACCCTGGCTTTATTTCCAGAGTCCACATAGTCCATCACAACCATCTATAAATTTAGTTCCAGGGGATCCAATGCCCTCCATGGACACCAGGCATGCATTCAAGAAAAATACCTATACACATATTATATGTTTAAAAATGAGTGGTTTCAACATAAAAGAAAGACATCCCTTATAATTTTAAACCATTGCAATCTGTGGCCAAAAATAAAAAATAAAACAATTGCCAACCTGTGAGTCATTTCTGAGTTCTAGGTACTTACCAAGGATGTTTTACTCTCTACATCATTTGTGTTCTCTAAAAATCCAGTGATCCTGACTCTTGTGTTATTCTCTTACATACTCCACAATGATGGAGGCCTGGCAATAGTTAAATTTTTTCAAAGTATCTGACCAAGGCAGTCTTAAAATACTGGACCATCTCTGCATCTACATCCTTAGCCATTGCAGGATAGTATTCCTCAGTAATGTAGCCATTAATAACAATTAGAAACATGTATCTGAAAGAGCAATGTTTTATTATTCTGGCAATGGGGGAAGATGGTAGAGGGCCAGCAGCCAGTTGGTGAATATTTTGTATCACTTGTTTGTGAAGCCATTGCATTCTTTCTCAAGGATTTAATACACAAATATATCTCATTTACTGGTGTCAAGGGCCCTGTGTTTGCCTCAAGGCTAAGGAATGAATTGGCTGGCCTAAGGTCTTGTCTTATGATTTCTAGTTAATTGTTATATAAAGCAGAGGCTACATCTATTCATTTCCATTTCTCTGTATTCTCTCCCTCCCTCCACCCCTCCCTCCCACCTACCCCCTCCTCTCTCTCTCTCTCTCTCTCTCTCTCTCTCTCTCTCTCTCTCTCTCTCACACACACACACACACACACACACACACACACAGAGAGAGAGAGAGAGAGAGAGAGAGAGGAGGGGGTAGGTGGGAGGGAGGGATGGAGGGAATATACATATGTGCACAACTTTAAAGACTTTAAAGTGAAAGGTATACCAGTATTTGGATAAATCAAGACAATCCATGACCTCCAATTCTCAGAAATTGGCTAGAACTCAGAGAGTTATTACTACAGTCTAAGAGCAGAAAAAAAAAAAAACAAGGAATATGTATGGAGCAGCAAAAAGAAGAGGCAACCTGTTTTGTGCTTTGAATAAGCTCCCTTGTGTCTGTCTATTGGAGTTGCAGAGAGTTAAGAGAAAAGTTGTAGGTGGAAGGTGCAGTTCAGTGGTGATCGTTGCCTCACATGCTGAAGTGAAGGCATTGGGGTCAATCCCCAACAAAGGAAAAAAGGAGAAATGAGGAGGAGCCATCATTGGTAATTGGTAATTAAACTAAACCTTTGAAACCACAAGGTTCATTTTTATGTGGTGGCCAATAATGAATTTCTTCCCAAATAGGTAGTTTCCATTATGTGCCTGGCCCAGTGCAGGCACTGGCGACAGCTAATCGACAGACATGGTACTTGCTTTCCATGAGCTAATTATGTAGTAGGCCACCCAAACAACTAGTAGTTCCTCTTTGGCAGCCAGATCAGACAGCTATTCTTGCAGTTTAAAACTCACTTGAGTTGCTTGACTTTAGGTCTCTTGTCCAAACAGGATGTGATGTTCGCTTCCCAGTTCATGCCTAAGGATGTATGGCCCTCCATACAGGACACATATGCTTGTGAAGTTAGGAGAAAATATAATGTCCATTTGCTAACTTTATTTTTCTCGCACAGCAAATGTCAGTTGGGGCATTGCTGGTCAAACATACCTTATAATGAGCTTTGGTAATTTAGCTCCTAGGATGGCTCGGTTATAGAACCCCGTAAAAGTTTATTGACTCCTGCTTGCTGGCTTAGGTTGTAGGTTAGAATGTACTTCAGAAATTAGCTTCATCCAGTTTAATGACTTCATTACAGAGCAGTTTGCGTGCTCTCAAGCACTTCCCAATATATTTTAAACACGAGTTTGTAACTATCTTGAGCTATTCCCACGAAGTGGGAGAGACACATTTGGCTTCCTTAAATTGTCAAGATAAAATGTCAGTGTCCAGGTGGTTGTGTATCTTCAACTGTTCACATAGACAGAGGTGGCTCTCTGAATGTTTTAGTGTCCAACTCTGGGGCTATAAAGAGATTGTGGGGGTGGAAGATGCCTTAGTAAGATGATTAGTATCTAAGCATGGGGAGCAGAGTTCGATTCTCAGAACCCAAATGAAAAATGTGGGCATGGTGGCTAGTGTTTGTAATCCAGCTTTGAGAGGCATAGGTAAGTAGATCCCTTGGGTTTTCTGGTTAGATATCTTAATCAGATGAAGAAGACTCTATCTCAAAATAACAAGGTGAATGACACATTTGCTCTCTGGTCTCTACACACATGTACACACACATGTACACACACATGCATGTGGAAGCACACACACACAGATCAATATGATTATACAATTTTTTAAGTATTTGAAAACTACATTTACAGAGAGATCACTATGATAATATAATTTTTTAGGTATTTGAAAATTACGTTTACAGCTTACATAAAATTAAAGACAATAATGAGTAATGAGTATTCATAGCCATTTATTAACATGTATCCATCATTAAATGAACTAGAATTTCCTCATATCTTAACATATTCGTGGTATAGCATACTATTGCACAACTAATGAATTTCTCTTATGATTTTCAAGGATACAGTAATGTGTGCAAAGTTGAACACTTGCATTTTTGTTTTCTTCATCTTTTTGAGACAGGGTCTCTCCGTATATGGTGGCTGGCCTAGAACTCACTGTGTCAACCAGGCCAGCCTTAAATTTACAGAAATATATCTGCTTCTGCCTCCCAAGTGCTAGAATTAAAGGCATGTGCCACCATACCCTCATTACTATTTTATTTATACATTGAATTGCTCACTTTGTGTGTGTGTGTGAGAGAGTGAGAGAGAGAGAGAGAGAGAGAGAGAGAGAGAGAGAGAGACCGAGACCGAGACAGAGACAGAGACAGAGAAGTAGGTTTGGTTTTATGTATGTGTATATAATACTAATATGTTCAGGTACATGTGTTGCAGCCTTCACATGAAAGCCAAAGATCAAACTAAGGTATCATCCTCGCCTGCTTCCCATCAGTTTTCTTGATAAAGACTCTTTCATTAGACTGGACTTGTGACTCAGCTAGTTTCAATGACCTGTAAGACCCAGGGATCTGCATGTCTCTGTCTTCCCATTGATGGGACAATAGGTGGACACTACCCCCCCTCATCTTGTTATTAACATGATTTCTGGGAGCCTGGCATGGTAGCACATGCCATTATGTCCTGTACTCAGGAAGCAGAAACAAAAACATCTCGGTGAGTTTGAGGCCAGCTTGGTCTAGAGAATAAATTCCAAGACTTCCGTGGCATACAGAGAAACTATCTCCAAACAAACAAACAAACAAACAAGCAGAAAACAAGATTTCCAAGAACCAAAGTTAATTCTTTATGAATACAGAGCAATCAGTCTACTACTTGAGCTATTAACCTAGGCCCCATAACTTTTTAAAAATTATTTTCAACAAGACTAATAACTTCTCCTTTAATTACAAATATATGGCAATTCTATCAGAAACTAAAATGTGCATTTAAAAGAAAAAATAATTCACCTGTCACTTTATCATCAGGGTAGAAATCTTATAAACATTTTGCTACATACTTGTATATAAATGTATGCCCTAATATAGTTAAAAACCTGTTCTATATATTTGGATCTCAATACCATATATATAAATTTATAAAGCTGCAGATCATATTTCTTAATATGTATTTCTTAATTTATAGTAACTAGAAACTTTGAAAATGTTCCCTTTTTTCTATCCCTCCTCTTTTATTAGAAACAGAGTGTTCTGTTCTGTAGGCAAAAGGCAAACCACCAACCATTTTCCATTAGTAAAGGAATAGATGGCTTCCCAGGTTCTCACTGTTGCAGGGACACTGTGAGTATATGGCTTCATGAGTAACTCAGAATCACTTTCATGTCATGTCATGTGTGTTTCTGAGGTTGTTTTTTTTTATTTTTCTATCTTTTTTTATTAACTTGAGTATTTCTTATATACATTTCGAGTGTTATTCCCTTTCCCGGTTTCTGGGCAAACATCCCCCTCCCCCCTCCCCTTCCTTACGGGTGTTCCCCTCCCAACCCTCCCCCCATTGCCACCCTCCCCCCAACAGTCTAGTTCACTGGGGGTTCAGTCTTAGCAGGACCCAGGGCTTCCCCTTCCACTGGTGCTCTTACTAGGATATTAATTGCTATCTATGAGGTCAGAGTCCAGGGTCAGTCCATGTATAGTCTTTAGGTATTGGCTTAGTCCCTGGAAGCTGTGGTTGCTTGGCATTGTTGTACATATGGGGTCTTGAGCCCCTTCAAACTCTTCCAGTTCTTTCTCTGATTCCTTCAATGGGGGTCCTATTCTCAGTTCAGTGGTTTGCTGCTGGCATTCGCCTCTGTATTTGCTGTGTTCTGGCTGTGTCTCTCAGGAGCGATCTACATCCGGCTCCTGTCGGTCTGCACTTCTTTGCTTCACCCATCTTGTCTAATTGGGTGGCTGTATATGTATGGGCCACATGTGGGGCAGGCTCTGAATGGGTGTTCCTTCAGTCTCTGTTTTAATCTTTGCCTCTCTCTTCCCTGCCAAGGGTATTCTTGTTCCCCTTTTAAAGAAGGAGTGAAGCATTCACATTTTGATCACCCGTCTTGAGTTTCATTTGTTCTAGGCATCTAGGGTAATTCAAGCATTTGGGTTAATAGCCACTTATCAATGAGTGCATACCATGTGTGTCTTTCTGTGATTGGGTTAGCTCACTCAGGATGATATTTTCCAGTTCCAACCATTTGCCTACGAATTTCATAAAGTCGTTGTTTTTGATAGCTGAGTAATATTCCATTGTGTAGATGTACCACATTTTCTGTATCCATTCCTCTGTTGAAGGGCATCTGGGTTCTTTCCAGCTTCTGGCTATTATAAATAAGGCTGCTATGAACATAGTAGAGCACATGTCTTTGTTATATGTTGGGGCATCTTTTGGGTATATGCCCAAGAGAGGTATAGCTGGATCCTCAGGCAGTTCAATGTCCAATTTTCTGAGGAACCTCCAGACTGATTTCCAGAATGGTTGTACCAGTCTGCAATCCCACCAACAATGGAGGAGTGTTCCTCTGAGGTTGTTTCTTAAAGATGATTCAATTTTTCAGTATTAGTATATGTTTTATTTATTTTAATAATTTAGAGAGACTTCTTTAAAAATGAAAGTACTGGAGAGGTACATGTCTCCAGAGTCTCCGTTCCCTCTCATTTCTCTGAGAGTGTGACACATGCTTTTAGCTCTGTAGACTTCCCGTTACCTTTCTCTGCATGTATCTCTAAGACTAATTCCAAAATCTCAGAGTATTGGGCAGTTTTCTTCTCTCTGGGGGAAGCCAGCTTCTGCGAGGTTCAGACAGAAAAGAGTTCATAGTGTTTTACTCAATAATGTGGACATATCATTACCTCTTCCTATCCTGTTGGTTAATTTATACATTACCATGCCCTGAACTCAAGCCTCCAGAAGGTTCTTAAGAGGTAAAACTTAGGACTTTCAATGTTTTCAAATCTAAACATGAATGATATTGGTAGAAATAATAATAGAAATAGCTCACACAAATTCCCTGGCGGCAGGAATGGAGTTTTCTAAAGACTCATTTTAGAGTGTTCCTTTAGTCTGGTTGGATTAAGATGACAAACAGTTGCTTTATAGCAAGATATATGATTTTCAGTGTTTTTGCTTCACTTTGTGGGTTGGTGATTGTGGATTAAAATTTTGGAAGTTGACGAAATGATGAGTCTTACCTTGTTCAAAGTAATTTACACATGAACTGTCAGGTCAGTGCCTAACCACTCTCTAATTGGAAGTACAGCCCACTACACAAAATAGAACTCATGTCTTATACTGAATATGGATATCTAGGTCAGAACTTCTAAGGGAGAACTCAATACTGTTTGTTATTCTGCTAAATGGGCACAGTAATAATGTCTCTGAGTTCTTATCTTGATACTTATTTATTATTGCATCTAGCAACCCTCATCAAAGAGGCTCCTTATGTAATGGGTGGTAATTTATGCAAAGATCCACAAATGTCCAAAGTGCAGAAAACACAAAACTATGGAGTGCTCAGCCCTTAATGGAACATCTCTATCAGTTCCTTCTCCCAAAAATCAGGCATCATCATGCAATCAGGGAGTAGGGGGGAATATAAGAGTCAGAAGTAGTGTACATCTGCATCAAAACAGTAATTTCTAGGTTGGACATAACATTGCTACTACATACATAAAATTGCAAGGGTTGTGACTACATGCACATGGACTGTATAAGATCAAGCTACCAAGATCCCAGAAGGGGTAGAGAGGAGATCATCAAGTCCCATCTCTAGATGAGAAGAAGTTGTTGACAATTGATTGCTGCTGGGTGAGATAGAATGAGCTTTCTTCAAGGATGTGGTCACTAAGAAACTATGTTCTTGTAGATCACCCAACACCTTTGAACATATAGGCAGCATTAAGTACACTCATAGGTTCTAAAACCAAACAAACAAAGAACATGTGAAGGAAAAGAGAGCATGAGAGGCGAAAGTGATGGATGGTATAGGGAGGGAATTGGAAGGTTGGGATGGATCTGATCAGAACATGCTACATACATGTATGATGTTCCCAAATAGTAACACTTTTTTTGTAAACTACTTTACAAATGGGAAAACTGAGTGATTTAAACCAAGGGACAGTTTTTGTAGAAAATTTCATCTGAAAGCTCACATTTCAACATGGCGGCCACTAGCTTTGTATACATCTATTTAAACTTGCCATTTGAATTAAGTTTTGGTAGTTATTATACCCATTGTATTCTCACATGGGCAGTGTCAGTTAACTCTGTTCAATTGTACAAATGTTCTACATTTTTATTGATGCAATAAGTCCCACTGGATAGCTCCTTATATCCTCTCATTTAAAACCAATTGTACTGTTCTTCAGCATGTCTTACTGAAACTCGTGGCAGAAGTAAACATTTCTCCCAGCAACACTTACTGTAATTCTATACAAACCTTTTGAAAGAAACCCATTTTTGCATTCCAAAGCTGTACCCGGGCACATTAAAGCATATTATAATGTCAGTGTGTTTAAATTATCCACACAGGATCCATAATTACCATGTTAGGTCTTTTAATGCACATGTCCCTTAATTTTGTATTTTTCTTAAAAATGCCCAATTTGAATTTGCACTTAACCATAAATAATAGAGTGCGTAGCTCACACATATCAATGAGAATCGCCCTTAGAAGTGTAAGATTGCTTGCTTAATACCAAGGAATGCTTTGGAAATCATCAAATCCCTTGACAGATGCATGCTGCCACAGGATTTATTTTCTTCTGCTCATAGCTAAAATAGCATCCATTGCATTTTGCCATTTAACAAAATTGGAGACGAAGGTTATAGCAAAGTGATTTACAAATAGCGATTGCATTTCCCAGCTTACCTATTTCCATAAATAAGTCCAGAAATTTCATCTAAATTTTAACATCAGGTCCAGCAATATCGATATTTGTCTCTACAGTAATAATACAAGAATGTGTCAGCCATTGATCTCACTAGATGACAGAAATTGTCTCATGCCTTGGCATTCATATTTTTCTTTTCCATTTTGACTTTACCCAATTGGCACAAGGAGCAAATGTTTATAGGCTATGATTTCAGTAGAATTGAATGCCCACCACCATCTGCTTCATTAATGACAGGTGCCTGGAATCCCATTATTAAAAGTCTTTGTTCACTAATCTCAGGGACAAGTGATAAAAAAAAAGGCATGGTGGTGGTACAGACATGAGGACTAAGACAGTTCGCAGACAGTTTATGCTACACCATAATGGAATTTTCCTATTTTGCTATTCTTTCTTCCTAATAAGTCAAAAACACCTCTTCATTGGCATACTGTTTATTACAGTTGGTATTTCGGATAGGAGATAAGGTAGGTGTTTCTAGGTACACATTTAGAAAAGTGGTGAGATGAATATTGATGAAAACGATATAGAGACATAAAGTGATAACTTTGGGGATGAGCATGAAGGGACAACATTAAAAAGAAAACTAAAGATGTTTGAATCTACGTTAACTATTCAAGAAAGAAGCTTCCATTGGTCCCACTAAAATATAACAGAAACTATAGCATACCCTGGATAAAGAGTCTAAGAATCATTCACCAGGGCCATCATCAATGGGACACGGGTATAGAAGAGTTTGTGACACGAGTATATTAGTAGTCTTTCTGCTGTCAATACAGAGACTGGGCTGCAAATCTGATCTCAAGAAAGGAACGTCTAATAGTAAATCAAGTGAAGGGAACTTCAAATGTCAGAAGAAAGTGATCTTGAGGATGAAAACCTGCAAAGCCATTCTAGTTGCTCGGCTTAGCCTCTTCAGTCACTCACTCGATGTTGAAGATGCAGAGACTGTTCCTTATGACCTTTCTCTAACCCAAAAGGTCACAGAGAACATACACCCTTTTCATCTTTATGTGGTTAGCCATAACTTTTGCTGCTGTATCCATTTTTAGCTCAATTATTTTATATTATTCTGTCTAGTTACCCAGTTTATTTCCTGGTGTGTTGGGTCTTATCTCTACAATCTTCTAGATCTCTAGATGACTTCTTTTTACACCTTCAATCCAATACAATATAATAAGAGCCAAACTGAGGGACCTGGGTTATAGTCTTCCGAGTATACTCTACCCCATCAGTGTTTTTAAGAATTGCTTTGCTATGATTGAAATGAGATTGCTTTGATTCTGCCTAGGAAACATCTAATAAAGTCATTTTCTTCCTTCTAAACATCTTGTTAATAATTCATTTTTGAGTGTACATGCATATGTTTATATGTGCATAGCTATGTGCATTGAGTTATCTGTGGAGGCCAGAAGAGGGTGTTGGGTCCCATGAAGCTGGAGATACAGGTGGTTGTAAGCTGGCTCTTGTAGATGCTGTGACCTAAACTCAAGAGCTCTTAACTACTGAACTTGTTCTCCAGGTCTATCATTTTCAATGTGATCCTGGAAATTAGAATATTTAAGCTGTAATTTTTCTTTCTTAATTTTATAGTTAATTTCCACATATTCTGATATATACTTATGCATGTATAACTGTGGCAAAGTGTCAAACTCAGAATATTGGTTATGTTGCACATTGTATATGCTTGGCCCAAGGGAAGTGGCACTATTAGGAGGTGAGGTATTATTGGAGGAGGCATGACCTTCTTGGAAGTGTGTCACTGTGGGAAGAGGGCTTTGAGTATCTATGCTCAAGATCTGCCAAGTGCTAAAGCGATCCTCCTCTTGGCTGCCTTCAGACCAAAATGTAGAACCCCTGCCTATTCCAGTACCATGTCTGCTGCCTCTTGCCATTCTTCCTGACATGTTAATAATGGATTGAATCTCTGAAACTGTAAGCTAGTCCCTGTTAAGTATTTTCCTTCATACAAGTTACCTTGGTCATGGTGTCTCTTCACAGCAATGGAAACTCAAAGACAGTCTTATATAACTCTGCGGACTTATTCCAGTTTCCCCATTTGAGAAATTAGTGTTGAAGCAGCTGGAGCCAGATGTCATATAGCAGTAATAGAATTTGCCTAGGGGAGCGTGGTTCCTGGCTTATTAATAATCTCATCTTCTAAGAGTAGTGTCTGGTATTATTTTATACCATGTGTGTTGTATCTCAGCTACTTCCCACTAACATCCCCATCACTCTCAGGGGGTGGGGGGACCCTCTTGCCTAGGAAGTGGTTATGTGAATAGCTTGGGTAGGCACACATAAAGCTCTTGTCCAGTGGCATCATCCACTGGAATGTGTGTTTGATTCCTGTGTGGAGCAGCAGATGGTAGTAGGTGGCTAGGAATGGGGGTGGTCTCTTCAAAGCCTGTGGGCCAGCGACAGCTGTACTCCTGCCTCTTGCCAATTTTTCTCCCACGGTACCTACTTGGTGGCTTTGCCGCACCCAGGTGTGCTGTAAGCTTAGTGACTCATTACAGGACACTGCAGCAAACTCTTCCTCATGTAATCACAATGCATGGAGACTAATTGATGTATTTCACAACATCTTTTATCATGTTTTTGCCTTCCTTAGAAGGCCCTTTTGGAGCTCAATTCTAAGAAGTAAAGAGAACAGGGTTATGTTAAAGACAACAAGAAAAAGAGGTTTAATGGTTAAATTTCTCAACAGTGTCCCAGTTCGGAATGAGGATGGGGATGGGAGAAGGTGTATATTCTAAAATGTGCTCCAGCACAGATTGGGATATTTCCAAAGCCCTCTGTTACCTTTTAGGATCAAGAAGGAAATATTTGTCTAGCTCTGTCGTCTTCTGCAGGGTACCCAAGGCTTAGGACACTGTTCCCAAAGGCTCACTTCTTGATACCACTCACAGTCTCTGACAGTCTTCATTGACACTTCTCCTCATTCCTCACTAATTCGTAGAAGAGCAGTGTAGATGGCACAACTTTAACAAATGTGTTGTCTTTGAACACATTCAGAAAATAAAATAGACATTAGGGGAGAGAATGAAAAGGGAAACACATAGAGGGAATGAGAAAGAACTGAGAATAAGGCTGTATTGAATTTAAGATGCTGCAATAGAGTAATGGTAATTTATAAACAACAAGAATTAATTCCTCAGAGTTTGGGGAATGTAAAGCCCAGGGTGATATCTTGGGTATTTGTTCTGGCAAAGCCCTTTCTGTCATGTACTCCCCATGTGGAAGGGAGAAGGTAAAGTAACCAGATGCTATGTGAAAGCTTATTTTATAATACTTTGGATTGCAGTCACAGAAAAAGGAATCCTCAAGGCTCAATCACTTTCTAAAAGCATAATATCATAGCAGCATCATACTGGAAATGCATGCATTTTTCAGGGAGCATAATGAAGCTAGTGCTATTGCATACACTGACAGAGAGTAGGTCTTAGATCTGATATAGGGCAAGGTACTGAGATAGCAACTTAAGCAGACTTTGCTAATAAGGCTCTGGCTTAAGACATGAGGCTTGCAATGCCCAGAGAGATTCTTCAGCCCTTGTGGATGATTGTTACCCTGGTACATAGACAGAAATGACATGTAAAGAAGGATAGTGTGCATTTTGATGACAGCATAAAACAGGGGAAGCTGAAGGCCTCTAGAACCGCACAACCTCTTCTGAGGATGGTGAGAGATCTGAAGGAAGAATCTGGGTAATGGGTGCAATTGGTGAAAACCAGGCAGAATCAGGAGGCTGAGCTGGTAGATATTCCAAGAAGGATGAGGCAAAAGGTTGTCTGATTTCCTTTTGTGACAAGAAGAAACTTACCAGAGTATCTGCTTCAGGTCAGTGTTATCTCTAGTTTGTGTACCACTTAACCAGATCCTTTCTCATAAAACCAGACTGAGTTTCCAATTGTCTAAAATGGGGGATTGCCTGTCCCAGGGAAACATGTAGGATCCTGGGGTCAGTGCAAACCCAACCCAATATCTGACATTTGCTTTTCTGGGCTTTTCTAATGCTGAGAGAGTTGTAATGACAGCCCTTGTGGTAAAGGTTGTTTGTGCCTATGGCAAACACGGCTGTGTACAGTATCCTGAATCCTAAATGCAAGCACACTCTGGCATAGTTTTCAATTAATTAAAGCCCAAAATAGAAAGGATTGGTCATCAGGTGGACGGGTATGGAATGCAACCAGGGATAAAGATAGCTAAGTCGATTCCTGCTTCTTTTTGTGATATTTTAAAAAGTTAGGGTCCTGTCAGATATGGATTTCGTGTTACTTGACATCATTTTGATTTCAAAATGTCAAAGCCATGCTACCAAGAAGTTAAATGACTTGCCAATGGGCCCAGACCATCTGATTTTTCCCAGGTTTTCTTACAGATCCTTATTTAGAACTCAACCTCCAATTAGAGTCAAAACCTCCCATTTTCAAATGACAAGAACAAAATTCAGAAGCTGTAGAAAGATAAATCTCAGAAAGATTCTAATTTCTTACACGTACTCTGCCATCTCAATTCCTATAAAATGAAAATTTATATTCCCAAGAATAATCCCATGCTGTCTTATAAATCACTGGAGAAAGATTTAATTTCATTCAGGTCCATTAGGTGTATTTATTGTTCTCTGAATCATTGGTACAGGATACAGATGACAATCCTTAGAAGGCCAGAATATCACAATAAAAAATCCATTTTCTAGCCTTTTTATGGTCACCAGTGACTACTATACTAGTCTAGGGCCAAACACTGATAAGAAAACCAGTAAGGTTGCTTGGAATGCAGGGGTTCTAGGCTCTAACACTTTCCTTGAAAATGATGGGTTTCCAAGAATGGTTTTAAGTAGCTAAGTGTACTCCTGGGAGTGAGGTGGTGAAAAGCAGTAGTGTAAGAAACCACTGCCTGGTTAAGTCAGCAACATTATTTGGCTCTTGAATGGTGGACTATGCATTAAATGCCTGGATCTGATGTGGTGCTGTTGGGAATTAGTAAAACCTTTAGGGGTTTGAAAGTAATACAAGACAGTTTATTGGGTATGTGCCCTTGAAGGGAATATCAGAACATGTTCACTCATTTTCGTTTTTTGAACCCATATTCATCCTCTGATGTGCATTTGATCATAATATACCAAGTCACCAAAATCCAAAGCAGGCATTGACTGAAAATGTAAAAAGTTGATTTTAATGGGTGTACTAGTTATTTTTCTATTCCTGTGATAAAACACAATGGCCAAGGCAACTTATAACAGTTGGGCTTATGTTTCCACAGGATTAGAATCTATGAGAGAGGGTAAAATTAAGGTACAGGTGGCCAAAGCAGCAGCTGAGAACTCTTATCTGATCCACTAGCAGGAGGCAGAGAGCACCCTCAAAAGTGTGACAAGTCTCTGGAAACCTTAAAATCGACTTCCAGTGACGCACCTCCTCCAAGAAGGCCATAGCTTCTAATTTTTCCCCAATAGTTTATCAACTGGAACCAAGTATTCAAACATATGAGTTGATATGATCTCTCAAACCACGTCATGTACTCATGTTGAGCAGTGATGGAAATATGAGTAGCAGACTCAGTAAGACCTCACAAATGCAATGCACACTCAGACGTTAGCAAGTTCCATCACTTCTTCGCTGTGCTGGAACTCAAGCTTTTATCATGTTACTTAGATATTTTTCAGTATTGTTCTTTATCATTCAGACAAATGGAAGTAGGATTTCTTTCCTTCCATTCCAAATTCATTCAACTTCATTATGGTATCTCCATCCTTTTTAACATCACAAATGGGCTTGTGTATAAGTACTGTATGCCTGTGTGCTCCTCAATGGCCTTCTATTCATAAAGGAAAATTCTTGGGCTAGGAAAATAGCTCAGCAGATAAAGTGCAGGAGAATAATTTTGATCATCACAACTCACATTTTAAGAAAAGCCAGTCATGATGGAATGTGCTTATAATTTGAGTTTTGTAAGGGAAAGCAAAGGTGGACAGGTCTTTGGATATCATTGGCCAGCCAGCCTGGTCTACTTGGCCAGTTCAAGACCAATGAAGGAACCTGTCTCAAAATTTAAAAATAAAAATAAAAAAGTAGATGGGGCCTGAGAAATGACATGTATGCATAAATACACATACACACACATGCCTGAACATACACACTCATGTATCTGTACACACATGTACATAGGCACATCAAGACTCATGCACCAGCACATACATAGACACACACATACATACACATTCATGCACATACATACACATGAACACACATGAACACACATGAACATGCATATACATACATGGCAATCAGATAATTATGGGCAATCTTTTTATCAAGCATATGGTGACTATTGGTACTTTTCCCACTTGTATTTTTATATTAATTTATTATAATTAAAACATTTAAAACTAATTAACAATGTTCTTTATGAGGTATTCAAATATCAACTTGAAGTAAAATATTCCTGTCAGATTTTCTTAGAGTCCTGTGAGCTGCGTTTGAATTAACATTGTTAGCAACAAGGGAAGTTTTGACTCGCTTAGCCAGATTCATTACCCAAGAAGCCAAGGGTTGCCCTGATGCTTTCATCAGGCCCATAAACCAAGCCTTGCAAAATTGACTGTGAAATGTAAGACCCAAGTGTATCACTTTGACTAATATAACTAATATTGACAGGAAAGTGATGTCTTCCAGAGAAACCATGAATCAGATACTCACCCTTCCTACTGGGTCCACAATCCATCTTCATTCTTTATTCTTCCTGTTCAGGTACCATGAACCCCTCTGTTTCTATTCCTCCTAGATCTCTTTGCCTTCTCCAAACTATTAGGCTAGGCTTTCTCATTTTTGTTTGTTGTGGTTTTCTTTGTGCTTTTCAGTTTCTTACCTATCATGTATACTATAGGCACTAAACTGGCTCAGGCTAGTTATGGTAGTACGCGCTAGTAGGATTTTCTGAAAGGTGTGGAGGCTGGAGGATCATGAGTTCTGGCCTGGCCTACACATTTTAGCCAGTCAGTGGTGGTAGTGGTACCTTTAATCCCAGCACAAGAGAGGCAGAGGCAGGCAGATCTCTGAATCTGAGGGAGCTCTGATCAAAAGAGTAAGTTCCAGGTCTGCTGGGACTACATAGTGATACCCTGTCTCGACACCCTCTTAGCCCCCAAAATGGCTCAGAATATAGAAAAGATACTATTTTCTCCACATACCTTCCTGCTGATAGAATGAAGAGCTCAATCACCTATTTTTTTCACCAGAGCTTATTAAGACACTGAATGAATCCCAGACCACAGTGTTAATGTGATGAAGAAAAATGTTGGGACAGAATTCAGTCAGGCTTCAGTTATGTTTTAGCAGAGCCTCCGAAATTTTGCTCTGACTTATGTGACAGTCTCTTCCAAATCACTGTTTTTGAGCCAGACGAAAATTGGCATACCTCTGTACTATAATTTTTGGAGTATCACACACTTCAATTCAGATAACTACAGTCTTAAACAACTCAGCTGTGTACAGGTAAACAAACACCATAGACTTCCCTTAAGAATATGTAATTTACAATAAATTGAACACTCAGATAAACTTTGGAAGAGATATTCACATAGCAGACATATCTACTCTCCAAAGGATTAACTAAGTATTTTCTGGGTTCTCTAACACATTCAGGTGTCTATTTATAAGACTGACAGTTTAAGATTGACAGCTACTATGGAAGTTCAGGGCAAAAGGGAACTTTGGAAGTCACTCCTAGTGAGGATTATCTCTGAAAATATAAGTCCAACCTTCCCCGTAAAAAAAATATCATGTTCCTAAATAATTTTGAAATCCAAATCTCTCCTATAAAGTCAAACGACTCTTTGATGATAAAGACTCTTTTCTGTCAGTGGAATATTGGGTTTCTATAGGATGAGAAGACTAAATCTGGGAAAACATCATATCATGAAAAAATAGAGAGCATCTCTCTCCTCTGGCTCCCGTGAAATAGAGAGATGTGTTTATAAAGTGTATGGTACTGGTGTCATGCCAGTTAATACTGAAATGCCAAGATTTCTTTATGATGGTTAGTTGCAAATGCCAACATGACACAACCTAGAATCGCCTAGGAAGAAAGTCTCCATAAGGGGCTGTTGACATTGTATTGATCTATAAGCATGCCTGATTTGGGAGATTATCTTGGTTTCGTTAATTGGCATGAGGAAACCCAGACTGGACATTAGCAGC